>NW_027558293.1:0-11840 GCF_052425735.1 Oculina patagonica
ACCTCTTTAAACATGAAAAACTGTATTTTGATATTTTGCGTTCGTTTTTATGAGTATCAGAAGGCACATACATGTACCACAACAATATTAACAACAACAACAACAACAACAACAATAACGATGACAACGACAACCAACAAAAATGATCAACCTTATGACGACTACCAGAGTCGGAGATTAGCCCTCCTATAGATTTCTCTTTTTTTATATCAACCACTGGCCACCTTCGTCATTTAATTAAGTAATTCTTCTTACAGGTAAATGCCAAGATGTCTTCAAAAAAGATTGTAAACATTTCGCCTCTTACGACGGATACTGCAACCATTGGATGTCGTTCATGAAGAAGTGGTGTCCATATTCGTGTGGCTTTTGTAAAACTGAAGCACCAGGTAAGATGTATGACAATTTTGTATGAGCCCTAGCCCTCTCAACAGGTTTTTGTGAATACTAGTCTTCCAGTATTGTTTTTTCTTCTTAAAAAAGGTTATTTTTCCTTAAAGAAAGTTTTTCGACTTTCTGGGCGCTTATTTCATCCTCGGGACTTCGATCCGACTTATTCCATAATGATGACGTAGCTCTATGGAGTACGAGGCGATATTGGCGTAAATCCCCAGAAACAGAAATGAGAGGATAGAAGGAGAGAAGGGAGGGGGGGGGGGGGGGGTTGACAGTGATTGCACGTGTTTTTGTTACACTCATGCGAACTTAACTGACCAAATTACATTTTTAAAAAGACCATTTAGCCAGCTGAGAGTTTAGGAAATGATTGACGTTGATGTTCAATGCTGATTTTTTTTTATTTACAGATAAACGCCTGAATATATGGAGAGGAGAAAATCACGCACAATAACACACGTGCAGTGTTAAAAATCCATTATTTATCTTAGAAGCAATTTACGCCGACCTTTACAGTGAAGTTGTGTTACACTAAACAACTAGCAACCTCTAACCACCTTCATCCTCTTGGAAAAGTGTACAAAAGTGAGCCCTGTAAATAAAGTTTTTTTGTATCAATGTTGAAAATTATAAACACGCGAACTACATTTTTTTTTAAATAATTTTTTTCCATAACACATGTGACTTTTATTTTTTTATTTTTTAAATGAGATTTTAGAACTTACTGTAAATAATACAGCAATTAAAAGGTTGCACGCAAACGTTTATGATTATAACTTTGTATTTGGAAACAATAATCGTTTTGAAATCTTAACAAGTGATTTACCAGTTAGGCATATATAATCCATATGAACAATATAGTGATTTCAGTTAACCGTTGAAATAGTTATTACACTTTTAGATACTAAATTAGACACTAATTCCATTGTTTTCTTTTGTTTCCTTTTGACTATTACGCACAAACTGGTAGATATTGTTTCACGGGTTAAATGAAATCACTCTACTTATCATTCACCCATCTGGTAAATATCCTATGCTTTTTAGCTCGGTTTCTTTTAATAACAATTAATGTTACATACATGTTTCATATTGTCTGTGGGGATAATTATACAGTGTAAAAAGTCTAGCTGCAGGTTTGAAAAAACAAAAAGAAATGGAAATGTTACCACCATAATGTATTTACTGTCGATCCCCTATTTTTAGACATATGTATTATATTGAATTAATTTATTGTTCAATGTTTGGAGAAGATCCATCTCTTATATTTATGTCCATCGGAAATAAATATTTTTCAATGGTCTTGGACCAATATTTAACTTAGTTTATTTTTTCCCGAGTTTAAGTTATATTACTCACTAGCTAGTTACTATTCAATGTAACAACATGTAACAAAAGCCGTATCAGTGACTCATATTCTACAGAATAAAAAACAGTTTTTAAAAGCATTGATTGTTGGTGCAAAAAGTTGTATTTACAAGTTGTACATTTATATATTATAAGTCAAATGAACCATTGCTATTACCCCCTGCTTCCCACCACCTCAAAAGGTCCAAAAAACAAATGAGCCCCCCTGGGAGCTTACAGTGTATCTGAGAGGTACACTCTTGCCAGAGTAGCTTTTTGCCTGTTCTCTATCTGTCCACTCACCACTTCAGTGTGGTTAAACCTGCTCGAGGAATACACCCTTACAAGCATGCACAGGTCTTTGTCTGTTTGGTATCCACTTACCCAAACCCTGGCACATGTAAGAGCCCATGCAAGATATTAAAGCATCTATATAAGATTTTCAAAGACCTACCAAAGATAATGGATCTTAACATCGTAGATAAGTTAATTGCATCCTTGTGAGGTCTTATATGAGCAGCCTTGAAGATACTTAAACTAAAATGTTATCCAGCTTGGTTGAACTTGTAAGGGGAAGACACCCATGCCAGCAAAGCTCTTTCAAGTGTGTCAGTTGTTTCCCATCCACTGACACAACCAGCCAGGTGGAACCTGCTGGGTTACTGGAAACTTTAAGAGGAATACAACGAAGACTCAAAAGGAAGAAAACCTTTGCAACTCTGTGAACCACAGCAGCACTTTTTTGGCTCCTGCCCAAAGTCTCCTACATTTAAAACCTCCAATCCTTGATGTTTCCCATCTGTTTCACTTGCAGGCCAAACACTAAATTCCCCTGAGTAGTCAAATGATAACTCCTCCCCAATGTCAATGTTTCTAGCTGCAAAAAGTGCCAGTCTAGGAACAATGGAATCCACTCTCACCGGCACCATAACAAGATTAGGGCTGCATGAGTGATTTATAAACCTTGATGCATTTCCATGGAAACGAGCATCTACGTGAGTTCTTAAGACTTGGTCTTTGGAACTGTGTTCTCTGAGAACTATAAGATAGTTCCCAGTCTCATGAGTCAATTCCTGTGCACGTCTTTTGGCTTCTTGGATTGAAATCAGTTCACCAGCATATTCACACACAAAAGTAAATTTCCTGATGCTTTCAAGAGTCCTTAACCCCCAACCTTTATGTCTAGTTTTAAATACCTGAAGTTGAAGATGTTGACCCTTCTGAACTACTCTGTTTGGACATGATCCTGGACAAAAACAACGACTGTTGCATTCAAACACTGGTTGGCAATAATCTAAAAGACAAGTGTAGTATTACGCATTCATAAGAAACAAAACATGAAGAACTTTGCCCTTTAGTGGTGGGGGACAGGGGGGTTTCAACCTCCTGCTTTTGGTACCTCTAAACCCTGCTTCCTGCACCTTTTTCTCCCGCTTCGCACCCCATTCAATAGTGGTTCCTCTTCTCTTTGTCCCATTTCTCTTGCAAAATATAATGATTGTTCCCAACTCCTGCCACCTTAGGAATCCTGTGTCCCTCTCTTCTCCTGATTCTTGCCCCTTTTCTCCCAGCTACAGGCTCCTGGCCTCCTGTCCTCCTCCACACTTAAATTAATGTTTGAAACTGGGCCCAGTTTTTTATAATACCTCTCCTGGTCTAAAATTTAAAAAATCTAGGTTCTCTGAAATACCATTTTTGAAAGCATTTGTGATAAAGTTAAAGCTTCAACCATGACAGATTTTAAATTTCCTAGACAAAAGGGGAAGCCACAGCCATTGGCCCCTTCACTTAAAATTGCCTAGATCTATGATACAGTAGTAAAGCGTACTTACCAGTTGGTTGGTTATAGATTTGAAGACATCCATCTTCATTGTAAAATGGTCCAAATCTCTCTAGGCAGGAGCACACATCTTTTGTGCATGAGAACTGCCGACATCCACAGCCAGGGTAGAATGGGGAATTAAACGCCTGACTAACATTTGGCCCACCAATGCAAACCAATGTGTACTACAAAAAGGTAAAATGTTCCTCATTTTTTACAATCAAACCAAGTCAAGCTTTACATACATACATTACATACCTACATTCTTTATTCAAGATGCAAACTGAAGTTACAAGTAAAAACCAAAAGAAAAGAAAAAAAAGGCATCAAGAAAAGGAAGTTGTGAGGTTACATACATAATACATAATCCTCTTCGCGCCTAGGAGGCACATAAGGCTGAGACCAGAGATTTCCATTGCTCCCTTTCCATGGCTACCTTCTCAAGTTCTTTCCACGTCTTCCCTGCTGTTTTCATTTCTGCCTCGATCGTCCTCCTCCAAGTCTCCCGTGGACGTCCTTTCTTCCTTCTTCCACTATCCGGTGTCCATCTTAATGCAGTTCGTGTTATGCTATCTCGGCCTTTCCTGATAACATGCCCTAGCCACCTCCATCTTCTTTGCTTTATTACCATGGCGATGTCCCGTTGTCCTGTCCTTTGATAGAGTTCCTTGTTTGTGATCTTCTGGGGCCAGTATATCCTGCATATCTTTCTCAGGCATGAAGTGTGGAAACCTGAGAGTCTCTGGCTGTCTCTTTGGGTAACCCTCCAGCATTCTGCACCATACAGTAGCACTGACAAGACATTGCTGTTATAGATCTTTATCTTGGTTTTTTCACTGATGTTTGGTGACCTCCATACTTTATTCAGTTGGACAAATGATGATTTGGCCTTCTGAAGACGGCTGGTAATGTCCTTAACCGTGGCATTGCTTTTGCTCATAACACTTCCCAGGTAAGTAAATTCCTCTACTTCCTCCAAATCTTCATTCTCCAACTCCACTGGTAATGGTGTATCTGTAAGCTGCATTGTCTTGGTCTTCTTCCTGCTGATGTTCAAGCCCAGTTGTTTGGCAGCTACCGAGAGGTCTGATGTTTTTCGTTGTAATTGATCTCTAGTAGAGGACACTAGCGCCACATCATCGGCAAAGTCTAGATCTTCCAGCAGAGACGTCAGTGTCCATCTGATGCCCCGTCTTTTGTTGCCTATTGCCTATTGAGGTTAACCCTATATAAAAGTCTTTTTGTTTGACAAAAGTTGTCTTGATTAAATACTAAATTTTTGAAAAACAAGAGCTCTTAGAGCTTAAAACTGCGCTGGTCACGTGACTAGCCTAGAGGACCGTTATTGGGGAATTAAAAACTGCACTCCCCCCCCCCCCCTTGCCCATTACCCGCGTCAAAATATGTTGCGACTGACAAACAAATGGTAAGAGTTCGAAAACACCTTGTGTGGCATTTCATGGTTGACTAGCTCCATCTGTAATTAATTATTTTTCTTTTATGCTAATGCTGACCTAATTCACACAATCCTGATCCGTGAACACAGACGATTGAAGAAAGAAAGATACATTTCGCTTAAGAATTGAATATTTCACACTAAACATGCTAAATGAAGGCCAAAGGATTCGTAAATTTTTCATAAGTAGCTGAATAACAGCTTTAAAACATTGCGTGACAAGCCGATCACAATCAATGCCTTGTGAAAGTGAAAGCTGTCATGTCAGCACATTCTTGGACAAGAACGTAATGGTATTTATTTACGCACGATATCAAGTCCGCTAAAATATATTTTCCTTTCCTAGGATGTTTAGTACTTTCTTTGATTTTTTAAAAAAATCTAATATTTTACATTAAACATGCCAAGTAAAGACCTTATTTTCGTAAAGTTTCCAGAGGTAACTGAGTTATAGCTTCGAGACGTTGCGTGACTCGAGGTTTGGCCGAGCGGGGCATCAGTCTACTCACCGACAAAAAAAAACTCGTGCAGAGCAAGAACTGCGCAGCGCAGTTAAAAATATGAATTGACGCATTGCTGAAAATAGTATTTATATAGACTTTTAAGAATCAGTGCAATCTCTGCAACTATATATGAAAGGATGAGTAAAAAAAGGTGTATAAGGGACCGGTCATTATTCAGTTATGTAGAAGGGGGGAGGGAAAAAAGAAGGGGGGGGGGGGTCAAGGCTATTTCAGAGTGGCAAGAGGGGGGGGGCTAAAAATTTTTATAAAGAAGTTTAGGGGGGGATAAGCAGTTTGAGGTGGGTAAAACAGTTAAATAGTACAGTGCAAACACCATATGTGAAATAGTGAGATGCTAAATTGTAAAATTTTATGCTATTTCTATTGTTTTCTTTTGTTTAAACTCCACTATTATGTACAACTTTAGTGATTTGGGGTGCGTTTCTTTGGGAAAATCCAAAATTGGATCATTGATCTCAGATCACATGGATACTGCTCCCAATTAAGAAACGAAGAATCCGAAAACGGATTTTTTGCCATGACAACCCCGTAAACACATTTCGCACAGAACATAAAATATCAGCACAAATTTACTTTTCGTCGAATGTATCCTAGCTAAAATAATTTTAAAAGCATACAAAATCTTTTACAAAAACCACACGTCGAAGTAGATCTTCTTTAGTGTTAAGCACAATGTGGCGAGAAAACATCTGAAAGCGAAGAATGATTGCGAAATGATCAGTGCAAATTTAACTCGTGACAATTTCAAAAGGATACAACTTCCGTAGGCACACAGTGGCTGTTCAAGAAAACCTGTATCTGTTTAAAATGATACTACATACCTATCTGAAGCTACCGTTTCCTTTTATCGTGAAATATTTTTGTATTTTGATCGAAATAACCGCCTAAAACTTTCCGTATGGCAGTGTTTACAAAGAGCGAACCTGTATTTTCACAGCAAAGACCGCTGGGCCAAGGTACTTTTTACGAATCCTTTCCCAAAGAAACGCATGGATCATGAATCCTAAAAATCCGGATTCAGATATGATCTGATGTATCCACTCGAAGTGTGGATTCTTCAGATCATTGATCCAAGATTAATCCATTTTCGGATATGGGTAAAGAAACGCAAAATCCGTTTTTGGATCAAGAATCCGGATTTGGATTTTTCCCAAAGAAACGCACCCTTGTATTTTACAGAAATACTGTTTGCACTCTAAACTCCATTGTTATCTGAAAATTAATTTTAGTTTTTTTTAAAAAATTAAAAAACCAGACCTATCTGCTAGCGCTTTAATATCTGGTTTGACTGAAATTATTTTCTTTTTACAAAATGATTATCACTGCAATAGCCCAAGAAGTAATAAAACATGATATTTATGACAACAAGAATTCAAAGTAATTCCTTTACAACTTTAAGTTAAATTGGAAAGGAATTATATTTTGCATGGATACTACATTTGTGTTCACCATGAGAGCATAATTTGTAAAAACTACCACTTTTCCAAAGTTAAGGAGTTCATAATAGAGGTATGTTTACTATACACATAACTCATCCAAAATTTGCCCTATTGCTGGAAAAATATCCATAGCAAAGAAGCCTTGGTTGACTAAGTGTTGATCCAGCCGTTTTGCATTAGAACAAGTGTGCAATTAAGGCTACGTTTACACGGACACGGTTATCAATCGACACGGTTTCATGACCTCGAAACCGCATCGAAAACGACACGGTTTCGAAGTGTTTACACGGAGCCTATTTAACGATTTTCCGACTGTTTTCGACTGTTTTCGCTGTTTTCGCTGCTGTTTCCGACTGTTTTCGCTGCTCTCTATGCTTGTTTCACCATGTTTACCCTTCGCAAGCCAGCCAGTTCGCGCCAAAATACATGGCCGTTTTCAAATCGATGCGGTTTCGCCGTTTTTGACCGTTTACACGACAACGAAACCGTATCGTTTTGAAAACGCTCCACTTTTGACAGCGTTTTCAAAACGACCCGGTTACAGTAGTGGTCTCGATCGGTGCCGTGTAAACGAAAGGCGTAACCGCATCGCTTTCGATGCGGTTACAAATGAAACCGTGTCCGTGTAAACGTAGCCTAAGATTGTATGTAACATGCATTTAATAAATACTTGAGGCATAAAAGGGGAGATATGAGGTGAGGGGGGGGGGGGTCATCACGTAAATATTGAATAAAAAAGGGGGGATCACTTGCTACTTACATGGCCTGGAGGGGGGCCTTACAGAAATTTTGATCTTTCCAACATATTTTTCCCTCCCCCCCCCCCCTCTTTTTAAATAATGACCGGTCCCTAACTTTTTAGATAGTTTGCACATAAATATTTATGACAAAAGTAACACCAAGAATGGGACAATCCAGATGTGGGTTACCCATCTCCCCTCACCTCCCCTCCCCCTCAGTGGAAGGTGACAGTTACACCCTTGTTGTTTGCTGTCGGCACCTTCGACGTTTGCATCCCCTCCCCCCAAGGGGATCAACATTTTATCTGCTTCAAAGGAATATTCCGACAGGCAGACCTCTCAAGTCTCACGATTTTGCCGTTCAGGACTCACGACTTTTAGTTCAATCTCACGGTCTCACAACAAGACACAAAAATCTCACGATAAACAGAGTCACAAGCTATAAGGATACAATTTCTTGTATAATGTCATTTTTGGCTTACTAAGGCGATTGTCTTGCGCCAATTCTGTGTAAATCCGTAGCCAGCAAAGGTATTTAATTAGTTTGTTGGCTAGACACACAATCGAAACCCATATATAGAAGACACAAGCCGTGAAAAGAACGTTAATTTTTGTGTTGCTAAAACAGGAAAAAAAAACTCCTTCTCTTGATTAGCACCTGGTTTTAGTTATTTTTGTCCGTTAGTTGATTAATCTCCCGGTTTTTACTCGAATCTCCGGTTTTTTTACCTCGATCTCCAGATTTCCGGTTCTTTGAGGTTGAGAGGTCTGGACAGGCTCAGATAGATAGAAATTGCCTTTCACAAGGGGAGTTCGAGAATTCTTGGACTGTCCCATCTGTACCAAGACAAGTAGCAGAAAGCTCTGATAGATCACTCAAAGAAACGCAGAAGAGTGGATTTTTTAAAAAAATAATAATAATAAAGTATTTCAGTAAAAATTCAGTTCGGCTAATTACCCCAAATTCGGTGGGCTTTTCATCATTTAGCTCGTTTACCACTGGAACCTTGACACTTTCCTTTCCTTGTGATATATCCTCTGCTAACATTTCGTCCACAGCAGATTTAATTTCGGTAATTTGACAAAAATTCGATCGAAATGCCGCCAAAAAAACACTCTGTCAAAAACAGGCAGGCATTCAAGAAGTCGAACGCGCGAGCACTGGGAATGAAACGGTGATCCGCTGACAAGGACTTGTTGCTAAGGAAACAAACTACTTCGATCGACCAAAATCAAAATGGCGAACAAGGAAAGCGATGCCCAAGAGTACCTAAAACAACACAAGATAATGGAATTATTTGAGAACCTAACGGCGCAGTTGATCTACGAAAGACCAGGTGAATACTTAAGCAAACACAAGATTGATCTTAGCGCTGTTGAAATATTTGTAATTCCCCGCAAGGATAAACTTAAAAGTTTAAAGATTTCTGATGAGCTTTATTTTGTTGTGTCTGTACGTGTATGTGTGTGCCGTTTGACAGAGGATCCAAAAGCATACATGAAACAGTTCCTGGAAAAATTAAAAGATGCAAGAACAGTACAAAGAAACTACCCTTGTATATTCGATGACAGCAATGTGCGATCCTTGTTTGGAATGCTTGATGTGACAGGCAAAGGCTTCATAACATATGAACAGTACAAACAAGGTAAATTTCAGTCTTGTTTTTTTCGTTTGTCTTTATTTAATCGCGTAAGGTATTTAGCGTAGTTACAGTCGGAGGAGCATTGAGCTAATGCCTAATGTTTATTGCACTGGACTCTGGTTTGGGCAGTTTGGGTTCAAGCCTTGGCCAGGTTCTGTGGTTCATTAAAAAAAGTAAAATTGACTTGCCCAAGAACACAAAACAATTATATTGTGTTGCCGTGTTCTTGTGCAAGGCATTTACTCTCACAGTGACTGACCCAAGTGTATGCAGCTGTAAATGGGCACTGACAAACTTAATACTGAATGGTAACCTTCGATGGACTACAACATGTACATGTACCAAAATCCAAGAAATACTGCTAGCCACTTACAGTTTAATGCTAACCTGAGCTGGGTAACTTGCTGTCTGACATTTGCAGACTGCAGACTTGCAGGCTCTGGCTAGCCTACTACATACTCCAGTTAGCCTGAATACAGTCAACTCTCGCCTTGCGGACAACCCGCTATTGCGGACGCTCGCTATTACGGACAAAATCCAGATCCCCGGCGAATAAGGTTTGACTGGAAATGACTCCCGTTATTACGGACTTTCGCTATTGCGGACACTAAACGACGCCCCGAGCGTGTCCGCTTTAACGAGAGTTGATTGTAGTTCTTGGAATATCCTGTTTACGGTTAGCTCTCAATAATGGTAATATTGAACACAATATATTCTCTTAGTCTGCAAATGCCAGACACTGAGTAACTCAGATTATATCTTACACTTTGGTCTGATGCAGGCTGTTTCTTTTGGGCCTAATACATGTACCATAAAATTCTGAAAGAAATAACCCAGTTACTGCATTCAAATTTAGTAGCCTTTTTCTATTGCTACCTAATTGGAAGGAACTTGCAACTATCAGCAGTCGCTTGACTATTATCAGGTAACTAACAAGTGTACCAAATGTAGCCTGATTTCAGTTAATAACATAGGATGAAAAGGAGAAATCAAAACAGAGTAATATATTTATTTTGGAAAAAGGATAGTTTAATATAAACATCAGATCAGTTCAGTACATGTACAACTTGTTGTATCTCTTATCTGCATTGTTTCTTGATGACAAGTACATATGCTATGGAACTGGAGGAAGTTGTACATGACAATTCATACTACAGATGTAAAAAGGTTAAGTCTGTGTTCGGACCCAGAGAAGCATCGTGCTGCAACTTATCCTAGTTTCTGTAGCAAGAAGCGACTAGGAGTATTTCTACTCCCACTGATTTGTTTGCTAGGTCCATCGCAGGGTTATCCCCCAGTATTAAATTCACTGGTACCTGTTCCACTGTCCCTGGTATTGTAGACGAGTTCATAAAAACAGATTCTCATTATATTTTTTATATCTTTTTATAGAATAGTAATATAAATATAGAGTTGCTTGAGACTTAAATCTGTGTGGAAGTTTGATGTTTCTTGTTGGTTGGTTTGTTCCTTAACAGGTCTTGAAACATTGGGTGTAAAAAAGTTTGACAGAGATCCTCCTGGTGCAGACATGGATAGAATAAGTGCCGAAGTATTTTTAAAGGAGGCGTAAGTAAATTTTTCAAAGAAAATTGCATTTTCAATTTATTCGTCACAACCTCATGAATTATCTTTATGTTGAGCAATTTTTATAACAGAGTTCTCCCCTGAGATTTTACATGTTCTCTTAGCTCGATTTCTGCCGCTCTTTCAAGTCCGGTAATCCAGCCTACATGTACTGTAGATTTTTGGTTTGCTCTCGTCGTCGATTTTATTTTTTGCTATACAGCCCCTGTTTGAAAACTTACCCGCTGGCAGGTTAACCCAAGCTGAGCAGTTTGCTTAACCCATTTCTTGATTGAAGGGACTAAGGCACTGATTTATTTTTTTTCTTTCCTTTTCAGACGTCAAGGCCTCACTCAATCATCTGCAACATTCTCTTTGTAATATAATGTAACTTTTTGCTTTGCTTTTTAGTTTGTATCATATGCAAGGCACTCACATGTAAAAACATGCATTCCTTTGCCCATATTATTAGTAAACAATGCATATAATTTGAGTAAATAAATACAATTGAAAAAATATAAATGAACTCCCCATGGATGTAATGCAAGCCTATCACAATAATAATAAATTACATGTATAATAATATTTTGCACAGTATCTCCTCCTTCCCACTCCCACTAACCCAACTCCCAGATTTGCCACTTAAAATAGGATGAAAAATCTGTTGCTCGTCTTACCTTGCAGTCGCTTGTGGGATCGTAACTGGGGACAATATGGCTCCTCATCTTTTATTTTGTCTCCACTCATGGTCCCACAAGTGACTCATTCCCATCCCCAGAGCCGCTTGTCCCTCGTAGCTGGCAAAGCCTGTGCATGAGAAACAAGTGGCTCTGGAGACAGCTAATTTGATTGGCTAGATTTTAACAAAGTGAGTTTCAAATCTAGCCAAAGAAATAAACCGTTTTAAGCA
>NW_027558294.1:0-11836 GCF_052425735.1 Oculina patagonica
AAAAGGTACCCCTTTCGGTGGAGCCTCCCTGTATAGGCCATTATAGGGATTACACCCCTCCCCGGGTGTGAACATTCCTTGTGATTACGTTACATGGGTGAACATTGGATGCACGCATGCGTTACAAGTGTGAACATTGGTTACATCTGTGTTACAAATGCATGCCTTCGCTTGCGTTACAAGACTGAACATTCCTGGTGTTTGCGTTACAAGACTGAACATTACTTGCGCTTGCGTTACGAGAATGAGCAATGTTTGTGCTTGCGTTACAAGAGTGCACATTACTTGTACTCGCGGTACAGGTGTAAATATTGCTTGCGTTTGCATTACAAAAGAGAATATAGCTTGTGCTTCAATATTGCCTGCTCTTGCGTTACAAAAAGGAACTTTGCCTATACTTCCGTTACAACAGTGAACATTATTTGCGCTTGTAGTACAAGTGTAACATTTGCTCGCGCTTGCGTTACAAGACTAGAGATCCCTTACGTTTGCGCTACAAGAGTAAATATTGCTTGCGATTGCGGTACAAGTGTGAACAATGCTTAAGCATCCGTTACAAGGGTGAATATTACTTTCGCTTCCATTCACAAGAGTGAATGTTGCTTCATCCTCGGAGACCCAGGAGCAGTTAGTGGGGCGAGGGAAACGCGAAAATGCGGGTAAAAAATAGCGCGAAACTGCGAGGGAAAAAATCAGCATATAAAAAACTGCCCCTGGGGAAAGAGTCTTACCAGACCAGTTCAAAAAGCTCTCTGAATACTGCCTCCTGATTGGGCAGAAAAATCTTTTGTATTCCCTTTCTATTATTCTGCCCAATCGGCCACCAGCCTGACTACAGTCCTTTTGGTGTGTTCTCACACGAAATATGTACTACCCGCATTTTCGCGTTTCCCTCACCCCACTGACTGCCCCTGGGTCTCCGAGGATGATGTTGCTTGTGCTTGCGGTACTAGTATAAACATTGCTTGCGCTTGCGTAACAAGAGTGAATATTACTTGCGCTTGGGTTACAAAGAGGATTATTGTGTGCCCGTTCGTTGCAAGAGCAAGCATTACTTGCTCTGACGTTACAAGAATTAGGCCAGCGAACTCTTGCTTTGCAATATTGAATAATGAGCATTTGTTGTTGTTCTGGTCATAAATAGAATGAGCACTGTTTTATCAAGCTCTTGAGTTCGTTTTAAAGCACAGATTCGAAGATCTTCGCTTGCGCTTATGTCGCAAGAATGATCAACACTTACGATTGCGTTACAAGTGGGAACAATGTTTCGTTTGCGTTACAAATGTGTCCAGTTTGCTAACATTTGCGTTGCAGATGCGACTTGACTGGACACGATGTTTTGAAACGTCTCTAGGCAACGTAAAGCATCGATGTGATTCATATATCAAAATGCCACAGACAGCTCATATTTGTTTCATTGTAATTTTTAATACCAGACCCAAGGACACTTTGGAGTCAGACACCTGAAACGCGTCTACAAAAAAAATCCGGTCGCGACCCAACTTTTCATTAAATGTTCTGATTTTATACATCAATGTAAAAACCGGTGAACAAGCTCTCTTGCAGCCTCTTAATAATACAAACGAGTTTTATAAATCTGTCTGATCTTAGTAAAGCGAGGAAAGCACGATCCACTGTCAACATTGTATATTTGATATGTTTTCGTAGAGGAAGTTTTACTGCCATGCTAAGCCGTCTTTTATTTCTTTTTTTAACGCTCTTAAATTTATGGATGATGCATCTAGAACACTTCTTCTGCTGAGTGTGGCTCTTATAGGAAGTCTCTTTACAATACGATAAGGTCATGGGCTAATACAGTTGACAACAATTTTAAACACTAAAGATGAAGTGGTCAGAAGAGTTTTACTTTATGGAAAGGGTCAGGTTTCATCTGGCAGTTTTTGCATATAAAATTCAAACTTAAAAATGTAAAAATACACATTTATTCAACGTTGAGATGTCGGCCACAAGAATCAAAGCAGCCTATAGTGTGTTTTCATACAAAATCAATAACCCTATTTCTGTTTACCATCTATTTTGATCTTGATAAGTTCTGAGCATATAATCCTCTTCTTTTTCTCAAAACTTCTTCGTGTTTTCTTTTTCATCGTTTTGAGCCTTGAAAATTTTATTCGATTTGAAGACTATTTGTCAAAGAATCGCAGTTGATGGTTTCTTTATTAGAAACTAAAAATACAGTGTTCACTCGCATTGCAAGCGGGCTTACATATTAAGAAATTAAAGGCCAAATATAACAGGGGCCTTCCCGGGGAACACCAGAATATTTCTCGATTCTCGCCTGCTTGACATCGAGTTAGTTTGAGTTTAAGAGCGAGATTAGAAACGAAATGTTGTCCGGCCAAGTTTACTCACATTTACAGCCAAAACTGTGAATAGAATCATCATCATCATCATCAGACGCTGTTACAAGCTGATTCTTTTACTGTTTGTTCCGGGTGGTGGGAGATTTTTCCAATTCAGTACAGTAATTACTTCCCGACGATGTTAGCACGGCTTATGCTGCAGGACACATGAGGATAATTCATCTGTGACACCTTAAACATCTTGAACAAGTGGATGGCGAGCTCGATGTTCCATTTATCGGCTGAGGAGCAATGCCCTGAGCAGCCAACAAAGTCGATAGTAATCGATATAAGGCATTATGAATTATTTGTAATTACCCAGTGCCTGATCTATTAACAGAGAATATCTAAAGTGGAAAGCTGAAGTGTTGAAGGTTTTACTTAAAGGAACTGTGTCACGGATTTTAGCCAAATTAAGGCATAGGAAATGGCCACCAAATTCGGTGAAACATAAAAATAATCGCTAAAAACAGTGAAGGGACATTTCAATAACACAGATAATACAAAATAAGGTACGGATGGCCAAAGAAGATTGAAACGGATTTTAATATGCGTTTTTGAAATACTGTTAGGCTGAACAGCTTTCAAAGTTTTCTCGTTTGCTTGTAACTTTAAATTTTAACGCCCGGGCACATATCTGGTTGTAATGATTATGAAGCTATGGTTTTGTCATTTAGATCCATAGAAGAAATTTCTCGCTATCATTAAGCCGTTTCAAAACGAGTATTTGGCAAAACTTATTTAAATAAACTTAACTCAGTCGTGACACAGTCCTTTTAATTTTCCCATGAAACCATGCGCGCGTTTGTATCGATCATTATCCGGTACCTCTGTGGCCAATCAGATTGCGCGTTTTTTATTCACAGCGGCTACATGAAAGTGCAGGGAATATGGCTTGTATGTCAAATCGTCGAGTTAGCCCGCTAATAGCACAAAAGTAGTGATGAAAGAAACCGTGCAAGTTTTCTTCGATTTTTTTCCAGTCATATGTTAATGTAAAATATTTTAACACATACTTTATGAATTGGAAAGCAAAATACTTATTTGTAATATAAAACCAATTCATCACTACAATTGAGTGTATTTTTTTCTCTTAAAGTACACTCGCGAAAATTAAGTCGTATGCTGAGTTTGTTATTTCGATTAACGCTAAATGAGTTTAATGTTATGGTCTCTTTTTGTACTTTATTCAAATATGAAAAATGCGGTACATGCATTTGATATGATAAAAGCGCTACATACATTGTTTCATTCTAGTTAATAAAATTAATCGTATAATGCACTTTAATTAGCTGTACAAGTACAACTAACACAGCTATGTTCTATTGCATTTGGTCTAATATTGTTGCATTATTTTGCCAGTTGCAAAAACTTGAGGAAGCTTGAAAACGTTTTAATTCTCCCACCCGAGTTCCTCTCGTGTTTGTATCAGACCATATAAAACACTTTAAACGTACACTTATAAAAACTTAAACAATTCAAATAATCTGACTAAACAACACCTGCTTAACATTAAAATATGCTACACTACATATTTCCCAAAAAAGAATATTTAATACTACATTCATTTGACATTTCTAAATTTTGACGCAAAAGTACGCAATTGAATAGCCTAAAATAAACTACGAAGTCACGAAACGAATCTCTATTATTCCTTCTTAGTAATTAAATGCGGGATCAAACGAAAAAGCTTGGTTTCCATGTCAGGAACTCAATTACCTGTTACCAAAGGAACTCAATTTCTTGTACTTCTCAAACTCATTAAGTTAAAACAAAGAAAATAATAACCGTGAAGGAGGTTGGCTACCCGGTCTAAATGAGCATTAGATTTTTACGATTTTACTTCTCCGTTTACTCCGTAGATTTTGTTTCGATTGAGAAGATATATCAAACACTCGAGACAGTGTTACATCGGCTATCCAAACACATCGAATTTCATCAAAAATAGTCCGTTGCGCCTCGTATTTCTCTTCTCGGTTGTTTGGACATCCCGATGAAACACTGTCTCTCGTGTTTGATATATTACTTGAAAAATCCTTTAACGCGAAATTTAAATTCTAACTTCTTAATTGAATTCATGCTCCCTTCCTTTTGAGCATTATCTTTGTGTTTATCTGTAATATAAATCTAATTGATATTTTATCTTGCTTATTACCGTTATGAAAAATATTTGAGAAAGCATTAACATTTTGCAAAAAAGCAAATCTAGTGGTGTTGAAGATAAAGAGGGTATACTTCTTTTTATAGTGAGCCATGGTGTTTATAGCGTGCCATCGTGTTTAAGAGGACTTTCGTTGTGGAGTGACTTCAACTTACTTCAACCAAGTTCCATAACCGGAATCAACAGCCGTGAAATTCTTTTTCGGTTATTAATGGATTATGGTTAGTTTCACGTGCGTAATAAGTATATTATTGAATACCAAACATCATTACCATCGAAATATTTTCACAATTCCAACTAGCAGGATTGGGATTTCTTAGAAACAGAGGACCTAGTAGTAGTAGAAACTGATGAATTACGGAAATAATTCCGGCACGGAAGAATCTTAATGGAAAACTATGATGTAAAAGAAGGAAAAATAGCTTCCATCTGGTCCACAATAAAAAGGCAACTCCACCTGCAATCGGCAGTCAAAGTTTCCGAAGAGCCCAAAACAACTTTACTAAATCAGAAGAAAAATTACTGAACAACAAAAGAGAAGGGTAAGTATTAAGTAATTCTTGGTTTAAGAAAAATCTTTCAAAATGTTATATGTAAGAAAATAGCACACCCACTTCATTGATGGTTTTGCGTTTTAAGTTTAAAAAGGAAAGTCTTGAACTTGATGCAAAGTGTTCTTTAAGATTGTTTTTTACTTCTCGAGAAAACGAAAAGGATATCAAAAATAATTCACGTACTCTTCTTTTTTTTCCTATTTTTATTCACATTATCGTGATTCAGAGAAAACTTTCACCATTTCGTAAAAATCTTTTTGCGCTTGCGACTTGACATAAGGATCTCAAGTAATGAAGTTATTTCTTGCGAATCACAAAAAATGGAAACATATAGAATCGCGCAGCATATATCTTTCTTTTAAAATCGTGAAAAATTAACCGCCATATTTCCCTACATAAAGGCAACTATTAAATTTGTGTTATTTTTTCCTCATTCTAGAAATGGAATTATTCCCTAAGGTCGTGTTTTCCGCAATATTTGTTATAACTCTGAACGTAGCAGTTCAAAGTGCTCCATCTTCATTAAAATCACCGCCAAGTAGAACTGAACTTCTTATCAAAGTGGTCCTTGCACCGCGAGTCGCTAATGCAACCCAAGAGGTAAGTTACTGATATCCACTGAAGAAGTTTTGACTCTAAGGAGATTTATTACAAGGTGAACAAGTTCCTGTTGTGTGGTTACTATTATCTATAATCTTGAATTTGTGCTTCTCAAAGATTTTGTAGTATTTTTTCTGTCTTTTAATTTATACTGAAATTGATAAATTTACTTAACTGTTTTGACGACAGTCGCCAAAATTGCGTAAAATAGCCCAATTAACTATGCTTATGTTGCTATCTTAAGCAACTACTTAATTCAGTCAATTTATGACAATAAGCTTATTTAAGCAGTCACTAAATTTAAAAATTGCTTTAAAGTTTCAGAAACGATCACAAAAATTACCATAATTAAAAAAAATCAAATATATTTGCTTTTTTCGTGCGGTGAAAATATAGCTTCTCCTTGCAACATCAAATTATTGACACGCAGACAGTTGATGAGAGTAGAGTAATTGATCAACTAAGGAGCTTGTATTGATGTGCCATAAAATTCCTAGAAGTTACAACATTGCGCGCAATGCTGTACTGTGTATCTAATCCTGAAGCTGTTACGCACACTGGGGGAGGGTACTCAAAACATTTTTATACGAGGGGGCTCCGCCCCGAGCTCCAAACCCTTAACCCTTTATATACGTTTTTTGGCCGAAAAGGTAAACCTTTCATATACCTTCGTTTTGTATACTCTAACTCGTGAAACCCCTAACCTTTTATATACCTACAGCCTAAAAGGAGGAACCCCGTTCGGGTGGAGCCTCTCCGTATAGTCCACTATAGGGAGCACCCCGCCCCCGGGTGCGCACCACTTAACGCAAAATCTTTGGATCATGTGTACAACGCCCTTTACATTACACTTGAAACATTTCCTGCAACATTTTAAAAGAGTGCCCACTATTTGTAACATTGCATGCATTCCCCTGGCACAACTAAAAGCCATTCCCTGACAGCAATCTGTCTCTCTTTTTTTCTCCTCTGAGGCAAAAGATCCAAACATCCACAGTTTGTTCTCTCTAATTGACTACTTGATCCTTGTACCTAAGCCATTTTGGTCACATGAATGTGAACATGTGAAATTTACCTGCCAACAACGCCACAAATGTTTCGCGAATGTTGCAGCGCGTGGCCACGTCGATTGAAAATGACACGCGCAATGCCGATGCACTGCTCCAGCGTTAAGCTATTTTACCTTTACTTTAAAATCTTTGCAGATAAAAAACCTATATCCGTTTATAACCTCAACGAACGACCTTGAGGAAACAATGCTAATGCTTGGAGTCGTGGTCACAAAAAGATGCTTTATAAATCAGGTCTGTATGAAGTCTTCTCTGGAACAGTATTACCGTACTCTAAGCCATGACTGCTGCATGTCACCTGCCTGTTAAACTATTAAAGCAAAACAATACAAACGCAGTAAACCGCTGCACACCATAATAATTCGATTGAGAACCTTTCAAATAAATTTCTCACGCAACTATTCTAACAAGCGCCCTCTATTTCGGCAAGCTTCCTTTGCACTCAATTCCCTCCTTTTCCAATATAAGCTCTCTTTTTACCGAATCAGTTAGTTTGACGACTACTTGTTTTGTTCTTAGTCAAGAGTAGTTAAATCTATTGAAGCAGATTTAATAAAGTTCAAAGTTAATTGTTGGTTGTTGTTGAAATGAGCGCCAGCTCCGAATGAGCGCCCTTTCAGCTCCAATAATCTAGTATTCTGGCTGCCTAAGTTTCTTGTGCGATTTCTATGTCCAAAGAAGTTAGAAAACACTGTTTGTTTTACTGTACCTTTCTTGTTCAGTTCATCCCACATGGCCGAAATATTTTTTTCAGTAATTTAAGTCTCTTGGAAATGGCTGAATGGTTTATATCTAAGAAATACATTTTTATATTTTATTCTTTTTCCAGCAACTGAAAGACAAACTTACTGTCGCGTACATGAAGCTGTCTAACTACATCAGTCCGCTGTACATGGCATACTCATATGAGGAAAAACAAGGACTTCAGCACATTCAATTGGCACAAGTGCTCCGGGAGACAAGCTTTTATCTCAATAGTACAGTTACAACTCTAAGACATGAAGTAAGTCATTAGGGACCTTTTAATGTTCCCTTAGGGCAACCCTTCAAGGAAACAAGTTATTATATTCCCGCTACAGCTACCAGCATACGAAACCACCACCCCCCACCCCCCTCCCACCCCATCTTCAGCCGAAGCTAAAGGCTTAACAAATATGCTTTTCGAGAGATGCATAACTAAAACTTGCCGTGTATGCATTCTAGATCCATTACATCGACCATGATGATGAGCCCAAAAGTATGACCACGCGTGCTCTGTATGTCTAAACTTGTCCCTGGTAGGCGTGTCAAAAGAGCCAAAGCGACTGACCTTCCACCCATGGTCACCCCCCCCCCCCCCCCCCTCCCCCTTCCCCAAGCAAGCCAACTTTGAGTTTTCCCATTTAAACATTTCGCAGCTATTTGGAGGTTGCTCGGTATGGAGGGTAAACATCCTTCAAGGAACAACTTTTAATCCTGTTGTTTACTGATTGAATTTCAGCTGCTGAGGAGGAAATTCCCTTTGCCCGCTGGCCAAGTTATTTTGGAGGAGAAGCAACTGAATCAATATACTCGTGAATACCTACAAATACTTGTCGACAAAAAAGTGCTGGTAAGTTTCGTTGTATATACAACTAAGTTATACCGAATTTCAGAAAAAGATGAGCTTTGTAAACTTTTCTCCTTTTCTTATACCTTAAAAATTCGGCTATAAGCCCTGGGCTTATATAACTTCGAAGGGGTTTTGTGTGGGCTTAAAAGCGGAGGGGCTTATATCCGGGAGGGCTTATAAGCGGAATAAAAAAAACGTTTCGAAACGAGCCAAGGGAGTGTTGATCGAAATATGTTTTGAAGTTAAAAACGCATAATAAAGCAACATTTAACCCTGTTCAGTACTGTCATCCGGCAGAGGGGGGCTTATATCCGGGGGAGGCTTATAATCGGATGTATATTTCTGTTTCCAGGTAGATGGGCCTATAACCGGGGGGGGGGCTTATAAGCGGGGGAGCGTATAACCGGAATTTTACGGTATTAGCATACTAGTCTTTTAAATTGTTGTGTTTGTTGTTGTTACCGTTTACATTGCTCTTCAGATGAAAGTACAAATGTGTGAACGAGTACAAAATCTACTTTGAAACAAATCTCATCCCCACGCCTCCCCGGCTCCACCCTGTTGCTGAGCAATTGGAAAAGAGGGGCCTGCAAACGAGATAAGCGTGGCATGTGATTATCATGAGCACCGCACTTGGTTTCCAAAGTTGTTTTCGCACACGTTCTCTATTCCGATCAAAATATCCTTAATAAATGTGTCTGTAAATGAACTTGACAGTACTATATTGCGCTGTATTCATTTTAATCCGCGTTCTTATTCTTTTCAGACTCTTGTCATTACCGATAATGTAGTGAAGATTTACCGAAACTATGTCATCCTATACACATTACATGACGTCATCAGTGAGGTGTTCACGTGTGTAGCTGGAGTCTAAATCAATTGTCGTCATGCATTCTGGGAGTAGCAAGACAATTAATATTCCTATTTATTACATACATCCAAATATCGGTTTCGGAAAATTTGAGAAAATTTGCAATTAAATAGTGTTTATTCTTGAAATAAAATAAAGTTGAAACTATTTATAACATATTTAAAGAAGCAGAGTTAAACTATTTATATCGTTTTTACTGAAGGTGCTCTCTGTGAGAGATATTCACTTTGCAATATATTATTTTATCTTTAACTGATCAGGATCAGTTATTTGATATTACAGATAGAACTTATAAAGTTTCAGTAAACATGTAATCATTTTGTTTAAAGTAACAATAAATGTGTCTCAATTTAAAAAAAATGACTTGAGGTCTATTTTCTGTACTGCCTACGAATGAAGTAAGTAAAATATATTTAAAAAAACTAGTTTGCTGGCTTGTAGTTGCTTCGCCCTTCAATTAATTTTTAAAGCAAATTTCTACAATGTGGCGCTATAAGCGGGGAAAACAGGGTGAGAAATATATAAATGAAGCTATCAATTGACCTTGATACTTTCGTTCACGTGAATAATTTGAAACAATCCTCTGGTATGGAAGGAGAAATCATGAGTAACTTAACTCAATCTACATTCTACTAGTACTAAACTCTCAGGCTGATACATGTCTGTCAACCTTAGTTCCGAAAATTGGGTACTAAATCATTTTGGTTTATCTTTCTAGTTTGTTATTCTTATCAGCTGCTTGATCGATCGGCTTGACCATATCAAGGAATTATTTCAAGGCGCAATATCAATATCAATAGCAATATCGTTGTTAAAAACAAACATCAAGTTATAAAATTGATATTAATTTCCAATTCAAAACCATACCCTATTTGCATAGCTTCAAAATGGGAATCTACTTAATATGTTTAAATTATATTAAAAACGTAAAAATCAATTACATATTAAAACTGAAGCCATAACCTGTTACACAGCTTATTCACAATCATTGGAATCAAAATAGGGTACAACATTCCGAAAGCATTCACGATTGCAGTTCTTAAACAAAGATTACGCAAACTACAGAAGGATAACTGGCGATATATAGAAAAAACAAAGAAGGATTGAAAAAGGAATTTAACTTACTAAATTAAGCTTGCATCGTCCAGTAGTGAAATTGTTGTGCAGTCCGCAAATGACATCACTCTCCCATATGCGCGCCTGGAAATGGTCAGCGTTTGGCCTCTTCTACCGCGATGGTTAACACACACGCGGATAAATTCAGACTAGTTTTGGTTAGAAATGTCCCTTGAAAATATTGGGATACCTTTCGACTTCCTGCTTTTGATTCCTGACATAATAAGTATCGAAAGCAAGCAAGATTGAATTGCAGAATAAATTTGATTTGATTTTAATAGAGCTGTTTTCCATCCATTGTCGAAAGTAATCATAAGTTTGCTCTCGGTCAGATTCAATTCTTTACACTCAGAAACGATCACAAGAAGTGACGAAAATTCTTTCTAATGATATTGAAAAAATGCATTCAGGCCTCGACTCAGGAATATATCCACAAGTAAAGAAACGGGAAAGAAGTAGGTAGAATTTCTTGGAAATGTAAGATCTAAGAAAATTGCTTCTTGTTGCTCTTCATCCTACCTTCCCAATCAAGCCATCGACGTTTCCACACAAACACATCACACGCAAACTTCAACTCCGAAGAATATATCCACAAGTATAGAGACAGGTAATGGTGCATTTCTTGGAAATGTCAGACGAAAGGAAATATTTCATTTATAGTCAATGCGTTTATTGATGGATAGCTTGAGGCTTTGAAAAGTATCGATAAAATTTGTGTTTCCCTTATCTAGAAGACGAATCAGGGTGTGTTAAGTCAATAAGTTCACGTTATGGTTGCATTACTGAAGGTAAGCACACAACATTGTCGAAATGGTGCTTCGATTGATCACAAGAAGTGTGTGCTGATGAAGAGGAAAATCTGTGGAATCGTAAAAATACATCAACGATCGTGCAATATATTCGTAAAATTGGCAGTTCGCAAAACTGTTCCTCCCTTGAAATTGTAAATAGTGCTAAAAAAAGGTCAAATAGCTAAGTTCCATTTGTCTTCAAATGAAGGCACCTCAACCTGCAATAGGGGGACAACGTTCCGAGAGAGCAGAAATTAACTAATCAAACTTCAACACAGATGAATATATCCACAAGTAGAGCCCGGGGGGGGAGTACTCCCTATAACGGCCTATACGGGGAGGCTCCGCCCGAAAGGGGTACCTTTTTCAGGCTTCAGGTATATGAAAGAGTAGGGATTTCACAAGTTTAGGTATACGAAAGGGTATGGAAATCAGTCATTAAGGTCTTTGAAAGGGCCTTTTAATAAAAATATTTCGAGCAGATGCAATTTATGGCTGTATAATTTCAGTTTATGAAGCGCTACTTGAAAATGAAAAGAAAACGTTGTTTTAAGTCTATGCCATGACTTTCAGGTATATGAAAGGGGTACCTTTTTTCATAAAAAGGTATACGAAAGGGGTACAATTTCTGCCAAAATGGTATATAAAAGGGTAAGGGGTAGGAGCTCGGGGCGGAGCCTCCTCGTACAAAACTTTGTTGAGTACCCCGCCCCCCCGGA
>NW_027558295.1:0-11796 GCF_052425735.1 Oculina patagonica
CAGTGCTACGTGCATAGGCGACATTTTCGATCATCTTTCGACATGCCATCTTTCGACATACTATGTAACCAGGCCTCGGCATGAAAAGCATGTGCTTTTCCAAAAAAAATGGCGGCAAGGGTTTCAGATGCTGAGTTTAGAGCAGCAATGAGCGTCTTCAATCTTCCGATTCCCGAGGAAAGCCCAAGTCGAGAAGTTGTTTTGTTCACTAAAACCGAGAATGGAAAAGCGTTGGGGACACCATTAAGTTTTCAATTCCGTGTAACAAAAAATCTAAAGGAGACTAAATGCGCTTTAAGAAAGGTTTTGGCGGATACGATGGATCACTGCACCGCAGATGAGATCGTTCTGGACAACGTTTATTACGTGAAAAAACAATCAAAAACCAATGCAGTGTTTCTAATTGTTAATGAGAGTGGGATGCAGCAGGTTTTTGTGGAGTATCCGGAACGAATGAAGAATGGACACAAATCAAGTGTTCCAATACGGATGGCTGTTGACTGGCACTTTCGCGGTAAGTTTTTGATATTTATAATTTTTTTACTGTGTGGCTTTGTTCTCTATCTGCCTACTCAATAGCAAGTGAAGTCGCTAGTTTCACTATCATCCCAATTCAAGACATTTTCCGTGATAAATGGCATTTGCCGCAAACCCGCTTACCAGTTTTATAAAATGCTGTCTTCTTAGGCCTTGCGACACCAACGCGATCTTCGCCCAGGGGCAAGGATTCTCAAAAACTCAGCGCTCAGGTGGTCGCTGGAGTGAATCTGTCTTCCAATCAAGCAGATGGCCCAGTGGTAACTATCCATGATTTGAGTCAAGACGTCACTTTGGATGATCTTAAGAAACATGTAAGAATGAAAGTACCTGGCGCCTGCATAAAAGCTGGTTTCTTCTGGATGAATGCCAAAGGAAAGCAGTTATATGTTCTTAACAGTGACCAGGATTTATCTGAGGCCAAACGTGCAAAGACTAATTCAGGCGAACAGAATATAATACGGCTTGCCGTTGTTGTTGATTCAGGTATCATATTTTATTTATTTTTATTCGTATTATGCCAAACCTTCCAGATACATCATGTTTGGACTGACAAATACAGCTAGGGCAGAAAACATGATTGGGACTTGTAAACACCAGCTAGGGGCTATCCTTTTCAAAATTTGTTAATAACCTTCCCATGGAAAGGACTTAGAAATCTATTTTCATTTATTTATTTCGTTATTCATGCATTTATTTACTCGGTTTCATTACCGGTACTTGCTAGAGGCCTAACACGCCTCATTATACCAAGGGTAAATAAAGTTTTCATGATTTCATGAAGTAGCCCAAAAGTGTGATCACTTTTTTATTATTTATTCAAATTCTCTTGTGTGCACACACTATACAATCAGAGGCCAAGGATAACTAACATTTGCCACAAAAAAGTTGTCATAGTGTTGGGCATATTTTAAAACACACCGCATTCTTGTTTGTATATTCAGATAACATGAGAGACCAAAAAGGGAAAAAGAGTACAAAACGATGCTTAATGAAAAATTCACCATCAACATCAAAGAGAGTCAAGACAGACATTGACAATGACCATGATGATGAAGTTTATGAGAAATTTGTGCAAGGTATCAATACAGATTCCAAAAATGAAAACTCCAAGTGGAATGAAGTTCATATCGACCTTCGTAAAAAGTTAGAGAAGATAGGAACATTAGATCGGTTTGGTGTGGTTCACTTGAGTCTTTGGACGGACCTTATAATAAATGGAACTGTGTCAGGTGTAGAGGAAGAGCCAGATTGGTCTAAGTATAGACACATCACTTCAGTTGATCCACTGCCAAGGAAAGGAGCGCGGTTATCAATTTCTCGTACGTCAGCATCATCTTCCCAGGATATGCTAGCAGCTCTTATTTTGCAACAAGAAGCAAGACGAGAAGATGACAAAAAGCTTGAAGCACAAAGAAGACAAGAACAAGAGAGGAAGTGGGAGGAGAAGGAACGAATAAATAGAGAACAGCACCTCATGACCATGAGCATCATTTCTAAGGCTTTCTTGCCAGGAATGCCCTCTACTGCCTTGCACCCAGTTAAAGAAGTGGTCCACTCTGAGCCCAGTACATCCAAAGAAACAGGTCAGTTCAACTGCTACTGTAAAAACATCAAACCTGATAAGATTCAGCTAAGGTACAACACTTGGGATCCACCAGAATATTTATATAATACAAACAGTGGTCATGAAGGTCTAAGTGAGACCTCAAGTACAGGATCCCCAGATAAGTCTCATGACTCTGTCAATGAAACAACAGTTGGCCAGCACGTTTCAAGTATTGAGCAGTCAAGTAGTGATTCTGATAGCTTTGACTATGATGAGTGGGTCAGTGAACAAATAAGAAAATGCAGAGAAATTGAAAATTCTCATGACTTTGATGCAGAATCAGATAAAAATTTAGGATGAATATTTAATTCAAAATGTATGACCAATAAAAGGTACCTATTTCTCTATTCAGCATTTTCGGGTGAAGGTAATTGCACACATAATTTGTTACTAAAATGTCAATATTCTTCTATTTTACACAGGTCTCTTGTCTATGACAGTTGCACAGGTTTCTGATATGTTAAAGTATCTCAATCTGGGAGAATACATCAACTTATTTGAGAAAGAATCCATTGATGGTGCTATGCTCAGTTTTCTTAACATGGAAGGGCTTGTGCAGCTTGGCATAACAAATGCTTTACATGCATCCAGGATTCTTGGCCATGTTGCAAAGTTAAAATCTGATTATTAAAAAAAAAACCAGTGTGCTAGGATCACAATTTACCAGTGCCAGATTATAATGGTGTTTTGAACTTTCCTTGATAAGGAATAATGCCCCCTATAGGAAAGGAACCTGCACCCTGCATGCACATCCGTAATCAAGTGTTAATGTCTTCCTTGCCCTCCCCCTCTATGCCATGTTGTATTTGTTTCTTGTGTCCTTTTTGTTGTTGTTGTAATTTTTTAAAACAAATGTTGGCTTGGCATGGAGGGTGACCCCTACCAACAGAGGTTTTACTCCATATCAACTTACCCTAGCACACAATAAAGACTGCAATCCAGAATGTTCAGTTTTCAAGCAATTTTAACTGTTGCTTTTCTGTTGTTACAGACTCATGTTAAAGTGTTTTAAGCATGCACATGTATTGCTAAATTCTTATTGTTAGTTCTCACTATTGACAGTTCAACAGTACAATACTGTAATACTTGTGCAACAGTGCAACAAGCGAGGTTTACTTTTTAGTTGTTGTTATTGTCTTCTGTTCAGTTTTCCAAGACTCTGCCTAACATATGAAATATCAACATTATATTCTCACTTCAGTTTTACATGTTAACAAAAAATAGCATTCAGAATAATTATTGAAGATAGCCACAGTTGACAAAGAAGGCTTCTGCTTGATCAGGTGTGATCTGAAATGGTGGAAATAAAGTAATGTTTTAAAAAAGTGAGTTTGTAACATGCTATCTGAAATGAACGATAAACACAGCATATGTTTCTAAGAAAAGAAGATGATGGATTTGTGCTCGATTTCACGACTAAACTAATTGATTTCCATAAGTTCTGTTTTTACATTGCGGTTCAGTTAGCACCACATCTACGCTATCCAATCATAATTTATACGGTATATATATATATATATATATATATATATATATATATATATATATATATATATATTATATATATATATATATATATATATATATATATATATATCTTGGAAACATCTTGCTTTTTAACCTGATTGAGAGCCAAAGCAATGCAGTACTTTGGGCTCTGTTGTGCCACATCTCTGTGTCTTTTGAGCCAACTCTTGGCTGTGCCAAACGCTTCTTCAATTGGACTTAAGTCTGGTGAATAAGGGCTAGAAAAAATCGAAAAGTAACAGTTATTCATTTGAATTATTTGATTGTGTGATGAATTTTTTTTATAAAATAGACAAAAAAATGTTCACCAGTAAAAATAGTTCACTCTCAAGCTTGAAAGTGTTGAAATTACTGAATAAAGCACTTTCAAAGTTGGGCAGCAGAGTTTGTATGGTACTTGAAATATAATTTTGTTTATCAGTGTGATAAGACTGCCCTTTCAGTTTCTTTTGGTACCAAATCCTTAACAAACTTGGAAAGGATACTGAAAGGGTAATCTGGACTAAGGAAAATCAACACAACAGTCTACATGGGACTCTCACTATTGCTTGGCATGACCAATTCCCATTTTGAACCTTTTTTAAACAAAAAACAGTCAGTAGACAGAGAACACAGTCTCTGGCCATATTCTTTTGAGAAGAATAAATTACAATATATAAAGCTATGAAAGAGCAAATAGACGGTCAGGATATTTTTCAGAATCTAACAATCACTTTTCAGCAATGTGTGGTTCCAGATAATATCAATACCCTTCCCATGGAGGAGAATTGGAAATTCCAAGGGGAATCGGATCTTAAAGATGAAAATCTTTAAAGGCAAGTATGTGCCTAAACTGGAATGTTTGGAGGGAATAAGGGGTTCAAACCAAAAAAAGTCTCAGTTGGGGGGGAGATGGATATTTTCTGGAATGACGCAAATTATCCTATAACCATCATATAACTGCAGTGTGTACTGGAAGCTAGAATATTGATTCACTGTAACCTGAATTGACAAATGATTTTCATTCTATAGCTGTCAAAAGTTGGATTATTGACCTGATTTTTAATTGTTGGTTCTCATGATAATAACAAAAATCGGACCAATAACCCAACTCTTTGTGACTCATTGTTGATCAACTAAATATGGCTGTGGTAAGCTTTTTGGATTAATTTTTACAATTAATTTTTAATTCAACTCACGGAAGAAACACAACAATGCCTCCTCTTTCTCTGATCATCCTTATACACTCATTGGAGTCATGAATACGGGCATTATCCATAACAACAACAGAGTTGGGTTCTCCAAGTGCAAATCTCCCAACATGTGGCAATATGAAGTGACGTAAAGCAAAGTTGAAATCACCAGTCGAAAATGCATTTGGGATAGTGTGAGAAGCAACAACTCCTTCAATATTCATGGCAGAAACACAGCTATATTTTTCTTCTCTGACAAAATAACCAATGTTAGCAAGGATACTACCACGAGGGGATCTGCCCATTTTTCTCTGTTAGGAAATAAACAGAATGAGGTGTCATCACAAAGTAAAAAAAAGCTTGAATACAACATGCATGTAGGAGGTAATTTATCCATCAAAGGCTAATTTATAAAGAAAATAGGGAAAAATGAATAATGAGTGTATTTGGTAGACATGCATGACTGAGGACAGTTTTGAAGTCATCTAAAAAACTTGTAGAACATCTTTCACCAGGTCTCAAACATAACAGTCCTGTCACTCAAAAAAACTATTTATCCTGTATCTAGTGTATAATGTTTTTATAAACCTGCCTTCAAAATCGCACTGAAGAAAAGAAAGGAAATATATTAAATAGTTGTTTGATTCCATACTAAAACTTCATACCTGAAGTTTACTGATGTCTTTTCCAGTTTCATCAATAAATAGAAGCATGTGTCGAGGAATGGGAGCAATAAAACGAGCATAGTTTGCTCGATCAGTCTCTCTCCTTTGATAAGCAATTATTTTCATCTGTAGGATGATAATACAGGGTAATGGGCCTGATGTCAGATATCAAAAGAAATGTCTTGCTCAAACTACTAAATTATAAATTGCAACAGAAGCACTCGCAGGGGTACAACAGAGTTAACAATAATTAAGCTTAAATATATCTGAATTTGTAAGCTCGCGTAATTCTTCCATGTAAACTCTCATGTTTTCCCTTCCTTCCAGATTACGATTTTTTTAGCAAATCAAAAGTATGTAGTATCTCAAGGGTGTACTTAGTACATATAACAACAAGCTTAAACGTTTGTGCTAGTAATAAGCTTACCTTTTTGTAGGTGAAACCCAGACGAATTATTGTTCGACACATCGTTGCCAATGAAATGACTCTTCCAGTGACATCACGAAACCAATCAACATATTCATCAATATATAATTCTGCTTTTGTAATTACCATGCTCCTTATCAGCCTGTTATCGCGATCTAAGAATGTGGTAGAAAATATCCTTCAGGCTTGAAATTTTCCACGTTGGTAGCAATTTGTAATAGCTTTACTCACAAGACAGCATTCTTGGTCTTCCTCTCCTTCGAGAGGACGTAGGCTTTACGTCCTTCGTTCTCTCATACAATGCTCTTATTTTGGAAACGAAACGTTTTGAAACGAATAGACTTCGTGCAGTTTCCTCGATGGAAGATCCGTAAATAAACCGGTGATATATTACACGCCAACGTAAATCTTCGGACAGTTTCTTCACCATTTTGAATACAAAGTACATGCAGGCCTGGTTACATAGTATGTCGAAAGATGGCATGTCGAAAGATGATCGAAAATGTCGCCTATGCACGTAGCACTGAAAGCGGGTGTAAAAAGTTCTTTACAATCCTGAAAGGACTTCGGATAACAAACGGTTATCGGTCGGTTCTTGTGACACCCAGTATAATGAAGTTCGAAGTCAAAGCCTGCTCGCGAGAACGTTAATTATTCTGGATTCTGTAGTCATCTAAAATTTGACCCGAACGTATATATTTGCGCGTTGGCATTTGTTAGTCGCAGGATAAATTTTGTCCGATGCGCTTTTATTGCATTGCGTGATTTTTAACCCGACAATGCTAAAATAGTCGTTAAAGATCGTCTCGTGCATGCTATGTCTATTATCCCTCACGCACGATAGCTGCGTGTTCATCCAATGACGACCAATGCCAAAGGAGCCAAAAAAACACCGAACCATCTACGGTTACCAATTGTTAACAATTGGCTTCCTGATATTTTTGTTCCTTCCGGAAATGGAAACCCTTGCTTTAATAATTATGCTCTTAGCGTTGGTGACATGATATTACTTGTCAGCACTGTTAGGCTTATATCCCGACGTTACTAATCGAACCAAATCGAACGTTCGATTAATCGAACTTACTCGAACTGAATCGAACTGTAATCACGCGATTAGGTTCGATTAAGTTCGGTAATCGAACAGAATCGAACTCTCACAAAAAATTTTGAGTAATCGAACTAAATCGAACGTTCGATTAGGCTCGATTAAGTTCGACTGGGTTCGATTTGAAAATCATGGAAAATGGATGTTGATTAAAAAACAACGGTCGTAAAATTCACGGTCTAATTACATTTGGCTGCAAATGGCGGTATGTTCCCAATAAACGGGTGTGAATACGAGTGTCACAGGCGCGGTTGTTTAGCCCAGAACAACGAATAAATAAACAGAAAGGAAATTGATGTCAATTTTATTACTGTTTGTCGCTTATTTCTTCACATTCTTTCAACGTGTTTTGTACTCCAATTTGATTCAAGGCTCTCGATAGGTTTCTGGCTTTAGTTCTCGTCATCTGCACTTGGACCTTGAGTGGAACATTTATTCCCCCGCCAACCCGCCAGCGTCCTCTGGGATCGTCAAATGGTTGTCCAGTAACCACACTAAAAATTTAAAATGTACGGGATTAAAACAGTGATTAACTCTAGGATTTACCTCCTAGAAAATAATTGTTCGGCCGAGAAGCTTTGTGTCAAATGTCAAACTTACAATAAACTGCTTACCATTTTAGTTCCTCCCGAATTGGCCAGAAAGGTGCAACAAGCACACGTTCGAGATGCCCCAGTTGACCACGTGCATTTGTTACTTTGAACGCTCTTCCTCTTGCCCCATGTTTCCTTTGTGCCACAAACTCTTCACCTTCATTTACAACAAAAGGGCATTCTTGATAACCTTTGGCAACACACCGAATTTCAACTCGAACTATTTGATTTTTCTCGTGCTCTTGGCTTTCCGACATCTTCAAAACTTCTCCCACGCGTGATCTGACCTTGATGTTTAGTTACTGCGGGAGTTACTGACGAGACGTCACGTACGTAATTGTGGTTTAAATTCTCCAGGAAATTCTACACAGTAGGGTATCGTGAATAGGAATTATTTAACTGTAACTGCTGAAGACGGCGGGGTTTTAGAAAGAGACAATATCGCTAACCCTCCTTTCGAAGAAACTCATAACAGATTGTTGTCAAACGAAAACTATGTAGAGTATGACGGCCAGGTATTCCATATAGCACATTTCCTTTCACTGCAAGAAGGAAAAGTTTATAAACCAAATTCTGGAAGAATTGCGCGCTGGATGACAACTTCTAGGGCAAACTTTTATGATTCTATAGAGAAACAAACAGAGACTCTTCATTCTGATACATTAAGTCTGGAATCATATGTTGCTATTTTCCGTCCAAGTACAGGACTTGTAATTGGAAAGGTTGTACGAATGTTGCGAGGTTTTAGGACTTCTTCGTTATTCCCCTTGCTTATAATCGATCGTAAAGAGTCTAAAAAGCAGCAGGGCTTTACAGAGCTGTGTGTTTTGACACTCGATGAAATCAGGACAGTGGAAGGCGATGACACCAAACTATCGAGAAATTACAGAGAAAGTAAGAAGTATATTTGGTGTAATTACAAGGAATGTATAAGCCCCATCACGGTGACAATAAACGACGAAAGAACAATCACATTATCGGAAAAAGATCACGAGAATCTCTCAAAGCTACTTCCCCAAATGAGAGAAATTGAGAAAAAAAGGCAGATTGAAGAGAAAAAAAGAAAAAGAAAGCAGGCTCCAGCAAAAAAAGGCGGGTGATCCTGAAGATATGACTGTTGCTATTCTTCGCGAAATCTTAACCGAATCAGGAGTACCCTTCAAAACATCTGATAAAAAACAAGTTCTTATAAACAAAGTCCGCGAGCAAAGAAATAAACGACAAAATCGTACTGAATCTACAGAAGTCGACGTTTGCTTGCAAGCGACCATAACACAGGAATTCACAGAACAGCAAACATTGAGCGAAGAAGACAGACTAGGAAACGACCTAGCTGATGGCTCAGAGAAGTTGCTCAACAGTGTCCTTAGAACAGAATGCCGTTTTCAAGTTATTTATTTTGATTCTAGACGGCATCGCTTGCTAAAGATATTGATCATTATATTGTTTTTTCTAGCCACCTCTGTAGATGTGAACATGTTTAAGTTCATTGAAGGATTTTTTGCATGTGTTAAGCTGTTGAGCGACCTTTTATGTGCTGAAATCGCTGAATTTTTTTTAGAGATTGCCATACTGTTAACGACTCTGTTGCTAATTTTAATTGCTTTCCTTGCAAATATGGCGGTTTCATTTATCGCACGTTATCTAGATCTCATAATCTTAAGTAACGAATTCCGCTTTCAAGGACGGGTTTTTTGCAGTTAGGTTAACTTATGTCAAATAACTTGAAAACAGTTTTTTAGCATTGTTTCAGTTTATAATATTTTGCTTGGGTTATAGTGTGCGCAGCTGACGGTTTTGTTGGGGAGCGAGTGAGCGGCAAGGTCGCTAGAAACAATCGACAAAGTGAAAGAAGGCGAGTCTTCGCAGTAATCTCCCACGCGTGCTTTCCGACGAAATCGCCAGCTACGCAGACTACTTGGGACTCCATAGGTTGATAACATGAAATAGAACTAGAGTGAAGGAGGATTTATTTTCTATTGTCTGTTGAACTTTGCGTTTCGGGTTTTTTTGCCGAAAGTCCATAAATAAAAAATTTATTCATTTATTACTGTTACTTAGACAGACTGTTCAATTATCTGGTTGTATGAGGGTGAATTTAAGATTTGTCTTTTGTGTTCGATTAAGTTCGATTTGGTTCGATTAGTTCGGAAATCGAACGGAATCGAACTCTCTCACACAAAGTTTTGGGTTCGATTCTGTTCGATTATCGAACTAATCGAACCGAATCGTTCGATTAAGTTCGATTCAGTTCGATCAAGTTCGATTACCGAACTGTTCGATTAGTAACGTCGGGGCTTATATGAAGTTTATTTTCTGTTTAGATGGTTAACCTGCTGCAGTTATGTGGATTATGATACGGTGGCGGGAGCGGATAAATTTGGCAACGTCTTTGTGGTGAGTATGTCACTTGCGTAGATTTTAAATTGGTCTCAAATGCAAACAGAACCGTAGACAACGCAAACACACGCGCTAAAAGGGGATTTCGTACGGTTCCCTAGTGGAAGGTTTCGTATCTTTCGTGCATGCACGCGTGGGCGCGACCGGTTACGCAATGAGAATTAGTCATCCTACTAGTTTGCATGCACGTGAAATTCTGGTTTGGAGCAAGTTTTTTGACTTTATGATGAGTTAGTTATTTCGCAAAGTTCGTGAAGAAAGTTGCGAATCAGAGAATTTCGAAGCGAAACGTAAAACGAAACGTAGGGCGGGCGGGTAGATAGAGACCCATGGCTTAGAGATGTACGTTAGCTAAGAAACTCTGATGCGGGAAACCAAGATTTAGTCTAACCTTTTCCGCGTGTACAGGTTCGCCTTACGTCTAACACAAATGACGACATTGATGAAGACCCGACAGGCACAAAAGCATTCTGGGATCGGGGACTTTTAAACGGCGCTCCTCAAAAGGTAACGCGATTTTCTTTTTTACTTAAAGCGTTTATCAGTATTTTGTTCGTTTGCTTGTCTGGTTTTACACTTTGGGGTTAAGGAACGTTGCAAAATGTTGTGGCCAAAGTTTGTGACAGAATGATTGTACTTACACCGTGAAATAGTTACTACTTAATTAGATACTGTTAGACACTAATTTCATTGTTTTCTTTTGTTTAGTTTTGACTATTGAGCGCCTACTGTTAGAAAATTTGGATTTTGTGCTCGAGAAAATTTTCGTCAAAAAATGCGTTTGAAATATGTTTTCCTTCAACCATACCAGTAATATTTCGATGTTCCGTGTGATAATCTCAATGTTTTTTTGAGTGATGCCATTTTCTCCACAACAGGTGGAGACGCTGTGTAACTACCACGTGGGTGAAACAGTTCTGTCCCTGCAGAAAGCTACTCTCATTCCTGGCGGATCAGAGTCTTTAGTCTTCACCACCCTGTCAGGAGGCATCGGCATGCTGGTGCCGTTTACATCAAGAGAGGTAGGAATCTCGTAATGCTTCCTGGTTAATATCCAACCTAATACAGTGGAATCTCTAGTAAATTCTATCGGAATTAGAGCTTACTTATCCAAGTTACTCGTTCTTCTGTTTCAAACGTTCCCGATTGTTTTAGGTCACTTTTAGGTTTCCTATAGTTGTTTTTTTTTCCGTCCCACCCCCCCCCCAAAAAAAAAAAGAAAAGCGAAACATATCGAGGTTTCTGTACTTTATGTTTCTTCAAAGGCAATTTTGACGATTTGGCATCATGTATTGGCCAGTATTGTAAGATACCTCAGCCTTTAGACGAGACACTCACGTAACATCATAAATATCAAGTCTTTTAAGACCGAGATTTTGGTTTCAACAAGAACTTTAATTCCCAGTACAGAAGCATTAGTCACCTAATATTTGCGATGGACTTAGCCATAGAGTAGGCTTTTAGCCAGGATATAAAAAGTGGGAGTCCAAAAGTTTTATAAAGCTTGACTTTGTCCCCATAGGAGGGACTGAGGAGCATGCAAGGTGTTTTTCTGCAGTTATGAGTGCAAAGGTGTCTAAAAACTTCCAAATTTTCTGGAAAAAACCTCTGTATACAGTCATTCATATTAAATTTCTGTGATAAGTGGCCGTCCACAGGACTCCTGGACTCCCACCTGGCTAAAAGCCTGCCACAGAGTGCTTATGACCAATTACCGGCTTCCAAATAGCCACCCTGAAAAAGTAACACCCTGGTGGTCCT
>NW_027558296.1:0-11802 GCF_052425735.1 Oculina patagonica
TCTGCTGGCCCGGCGTGAATGCAGTACAAAAACAGAGTCGCGTTGCAGACCCCACAAAACTCTAGGGGGTAAACGCCCACGGTCCTTAAGGTAAAAGATAAAATAAAACGCTCTCTGTCATCTGGTAAGATATCAATTATGGACAAAGATTTTGAACAGTTTTGCACGATAACTCCCCTTTGTCAGTATTGGAATAGAAATATCTGGAAATAGTTTTAAAAGCAACATAAAAGGCAATGTATTCTTGCGAATCCGGCTCGATTCGTTTTGGTTTGATCGTAAGGACCAAACCCTAAAGAATCCAGACTTCGAACAGCTGATGGGAATGCAGCCAAGTTTACTATAAGATCGCGACCTACTTCCAGCTAGTTTTTAGAATGAAACGATGCTGCGTGGTGGAAGCTTTATGACTTAATTTTGTTGTTTTGTTGGCGGGAGGATGCTCATGCTGTGAGGCGCTGGTTTTCCGCCTTATTCAATAACTGACATAACGGAACGCGGAAAATTTTCTCTCTTTAATGTTAACATTGAAAGGAATAAGGCTTAAAATCCTTTCTGTTATATGTGAAGCGGATTGTTTTCTTGACTGTTTCGTTGAGTGTAAAACTTATTAGAAGTAGTAGAGCGGATTTTCTTGTTTACATTTTAATTTAAAAGGTTTCGTTATAGGGATCGAGCCAGGCTTCCTAAATCACGACATAAAATTCTTATCAAGATATCAAAGATAACGTGAACAAACTAAATGATTAAAAGTACTGCAAAGAATCTAATCAGCTCTGAAAGAATAACAGTACATTGTGAAGTTTAGTTTGGTGTGTACAAATGATTTTTTATCAGTGCCATGAAATTGCAATAATCTAATTACCAGAAATTTTTATGAACTTACATACCAAGCACGTCCTTAGTTAGCTTGCATTCAAGCAACAGGAATATTTAATAAATAATAGCTGTTGTTACAAATAATTTGGTTCAGGTTATTCTTTAGCTGACAAATCCCCTACCATATTGTGAGCCGTTTCTACTGCGAGCGTCCACCTCAGTTTTCCTGATTTGAACGAAGCGTGCCGAGGTTCTTGAATGAGTTGAACCTTTCTCTTACCACCAACTCCTCCCGTTCCACGAGGCTCACACGACGGCGCCTTCCAGAACTGGGTTAACAAGAAAAAGGATACAAGTTTAGTGGATCTTTTATCACAAGCGTGCTAAAGTTGGCTCAGTGTTGGCCAAATTCACATATCTAACCAGCTTGGTTCGATTTGCCGGACAAGTCGGCAAACGTCGAGTTCTCGAACTATCAACTGCAGGACTTGTGCTTAGAGTTAACGGAAGGCTGAAAAAGAAACGGAGATTTTAATCAGTCTTGATTTGTGTCTTGATAAGAGAATTATAGCAAGACACGTGAGAACGTTTTCAAATTGCAAAGACTTACAGGATTAAAATAAGAGCACAAATACAAAACGCCGGTGACAGCCTGGTCTTCATCTTGAAGGTGAAGATTGCACCTCTAATCTGTATGGACATCTGATGTAAGCGTGAACTTAAGAGGTTTGTATAATTTGCGTTCTTTTATACTTGTCGTTGCATGAAAGCATCAATTGACATATCGGCAAGTGATACGAGTGATTTAAATCAATAAGCACACGTGTCCAATCGACCCGCCCAGCCTCGCCTAACCCCTGAAGTGAAAGAAAGTTTCCCATTGTTTGGTCAATGGCAAATTGTGTTTTTTTTAGAGATGGATTTTGATGATGGCTTTCTAAAAATAAATAAATAAATCTTGCATTAACTAACAAACTACGGGATAGAAGTACCTTTACGTGGTTGCATCGTAAAACATATATAGATTTCTGTATAAAATGGTTTGTTTATCTCAGCTTAATTTACAAACTGTTTAGACACCCACCAACGCAATAAATTCTCCTTTGTGAGCCGAACTTGTACCTTTACACAGGAAAAACATCCTGTCATGATCAAAACCACCAACCGGGTTCAGGATATTTTTCATGCGGCGGAGAAAAAACCACAGCAAAAACATGCCTGGAGCAATTTCTAAGATTTTTAATTAAAGGATTTACTTTCTAGTAACATATGTTTAATAACAATATCCTCGGAATATTGTTATGTTTTAAATAGCGATTTGTGTTCTCTTCACTTTTGACGATATGTAAAATACGCGTCAAGACATGTACGGAAACTTCCTGTTCCTACAATATAAACAGATAGGTTTGTTTTGATTTCAACTTCAATTTCCGGTATTAAACGCTCTTGTTTTTCCTATAAAGAGTTCAATTATTGTGTGACTCTTCACTCTGCAGATTTGCAAAAGGAGTGAGCATGATTCTTTGGTCTTTAAAAAAAATCCTTCATATAAAAACTGATCTTGTCAACTTGGATAGGCATAGGCATTTCGGACGAAGGTAGTGGATAACAGTCGATAACAGGACGAACCGACGCTTGGAGTGGGTTGGGGGTGGGGGAGGGGGGAGGATATGCACCTATCCTTGAGATCTAAAAGTCCACACCTCATACATTGCCTGCAAACTGCCAAGTTTCTATGACAACTATTACACGAATCTGTTGCGACAACTTAGTTGGGCGATTTTGGAAGAGCGATATTTCCCAAGGTTTATCACAGTATTTGATTTAGATTAGTTAGCGTGCAACACAGCCTAGTTAAGACCGCAAGGATGACAAACTCAAGAAGTGCCGAAAACCCAATTCAATCAAACGAGGCAGCCGAATATGACAACCTTCACCCCCCCCCCCCCCCACCAATGGCCTTTCGCGTGTTTTAAGCCACCTAAACAACATCGTTTCAGGTCTGCAGCGTTAAATGTGTTTCCAATGTTCTAATGAAATGACAGGTACATCTGTTCAGTAGACAATCGTTTTTCTTCTGTTAAGTGTGATTTCCTCAAGAAGCGCAATAGACAATTTAAGTGGTTTTTAATCGTCTGACCCTGCCCAGTTGTAGGCCATTGTTTCTTAGGGTTGGGCATAAAAGGAAGCTACAGATGTAGCTTAGCCACCCAAGATGATATTGGATGAACACTTATTGCACTATCAAGAAAGCTCTTTATAAAAGTTTTCTTGTGAAAACTGACAGGCACTGGGGCAGAAACAGAATACGGGTGAGAAAAAGAGTTATTTGGTCATAAACATTAGAAACATCCAAACAGCTGTGTAAAGAGTTAACACTTCCCGACCATGTGACGTGCGTGTTTGGAAAAGTGAAAAACAAACAGGAACTTGAATTGTAAATTCCCCGCAGTTGCCGCCGGGCATAAATATACAGGATACAGGACGCTTCTGTTTGTGAGATTTTGCCAGTAATCTGACTGTTGAAGAGTACCCATGGTTTTGAAAACTTTCTAATTTTCTTCAGAAGTTTGTTTAGGAGTTTATCAGAGCAAGACATACTGTTAGCAGAGGGGCTGTTTTTTGATGGACTTTGCTCTCGTTCGCCTCATTCTTCTCGCGGCGTAATCTGTCCTACCACCCCTCCCCCCCCTTTATTTATGCCGTGGGGACGTGAATGTAGTATGTACGCGTATTACAACCTAGAAAATGGAAGATTTTAAAGAGCAATTAAAAAAAAACATACATCCGGACAAAAACCAGGAACATTATCGTTTAATCGAAAATCGTTTAATTGGCTGATCTCCCGAAATTAAACAAGCCGGATGGGCATAACAGTTGAACTTCGCAAACGTTTTCGTTACACCTCTTTCTTTCCTGAGGGAAATCGCACAATTTATGCTCTCCGCTAAGATCTCGCCTATCAACTTTCAGATGGTACATTTTTGGCCTAGATCGCTTTTCTTTTGTTAGAAAATTAACACCGAAAAGCCCCGCTGAGGAGTGTTAATAAAATCTGTATTGTACTGTATTTTTCCCAATAGACAAAAGTGACGGGGCATACAAAAACAAGCTGTGGCATGGGTACGGTGTTCGAATGGTTTCATTTTTGTGGAACTGACAAAGAAACTGGCTCTTAAAGCTTTAAAGCGTTTCCCTTAGGTGAAAAATCAGACTTTAAGTATCAAGTGTGAATGGGCCCAATAGTTATGTTTTCACTTGACATGTTTACTTTTCTCAATTTGACGACACAGAACCATGACCTCCAAGTACTACCCTTTTCAGTAAAATATAAGAATACTTTTTTATTGATTGTATTTCCTTTTAATTGCAAAATCTGACTTCAAATAAAAATAATAAAACATGATAAAATGTCGTAAAACAAACCTATACAACTATACTAATCATCCATTAAACTAATCCATTCTAATAACAATCCAGACGTCTTTTAGGCTCTAAGATTGCTCTTCGCTCTTTCTAAGATATACCTACTTTTTATTGATTGTATTTCCTTTTATTTACAAAATCTAACTTCACATAAAAATAATACCACATGATAAATGTCGTTAAACAAACCTAAAAATATTATTTAAACTAATCGATTCTAATAACAATCTAAATGTCACCAGCATAAAACATTACACCAGAACAGTACACACAACAGTACACCAGCATGCAGAACACTGAGGATCGAAATGCACCAATCACAGCTGTTAAAAATAGGGCCCCAATGGGTCCATGTGTTTTGCTGCTAGAGCAAAGTCTTAGGGAACATGTTGATGAAAGACAAGTGAGTCGAGATTGAAATCCAACGTCTTTTATTGTCTGTCACTTGTGTGCAGGTTAATAATTGCACTATATTGTAGTCACTTTGTGTTAATTCAATCCTGATAATTTTACTGATCAATGTTATGTTGAAATCAAAGACAGCAAACATAATTTAATTACTAGTAAGTTAACGTAATGTCTGACATGATTGTCTCTTTGATAAAAAACAGTAACTCTTAACATTATAAAAAAATCTCAATGAACTCAATGTGATTCTTTTAGTGGCGTTATCTCACTGGTTACCGTTAGTTGTATTTGGAATCATTGTCACAATGGTAGCGTTTTAACAACAACGAAAAAGACAGAATCTATTGACCTTATAAGAACTCAATGTGATATATTTATTAGTGACAAGACAGTGGTTCTTTAACCACTTTCACCCAAATTAAACACTGGAACAACTAACTCTTAACAAACTTGTTGTGTCACCCTGAGTTAAATATGCAAAATTCAGAAATTATAAATAATCGCACGCGCACCGGCGTACAACAACAGAAAGACGGCGTTGAACGTAACGCAAAGTTCATTTTGAAAGCGAAAGTTTACAAATAATTATTATCATTCGTCAGTCATCCCTTCACGCATGAACACTCGTCGAATTTCAGTGTCTTCACAACAAGATCGGAAGATCGATAAGGACCAATTTTTGATTCTGCGAAAGTTCGTTTTCTTAAAGTTTTAGAAATTTGTGAAGTTGGAGGATTCACTGAGGACTGCGTAGCCGAAGATGCAGTGGCTCGCTGGACATCAAATTCTATTTTTCACGGCGTTTAATTAATCTTCACAAAATAAACATGTGGCGCCAGCGCGTCTGGCAGTCAAAAATTCATTTTTAAAAAACTTTCCCTTTCCAGCTATTTTAGCGGGGCTTATACTATAGTACCTACCTGTCAGTCGTAGAAAAGCTGAAATTTAAGGATGAACTGTTTATTAAATGAAGACCGTATTATTGTTTAATAACTAGTAAACAAACTGGTCGCCACGCATTTAAACACGAACTGACGAATGTTGCATCTGATGCAGTGAATCTGGTGAATGAGAACTTCCTTTAATATTTCTTTGTTTTCGACGGTGTGCACCACTGAATAAGTTTCTTTCCCATTGTGATGTTACTAGTATTAATTCGTTTCTAGCTGTCTTTTATATAGCTCGAATACAGCTACAATTAGCGGTGCAGCCTACCAGCATGGTATATTCCTTTCCAGCTGTCTTTGCGTGACAAGTTACACGTTCATACATTTTATTTTAAAATATGAAGTTCAGAGTTAATACAGTACTAGTATGCTGTAGACAGTGTAGACAAGGTGAGGGTAAGTTTATTTTCAAAGCGAAAGTTTACAAACTGTGCACTAACCGGTCCTTTGGAGAAAATATTTATGACCTTCGGCGAGGTTCCAAGTCTTCGCTCTTTTCGTAAATGATGAAAACTGCAGAATAATTTTCTCATAAAACTGGAGTGGTCGCGCCACAGTTTGTTTTCTTTCCCAATGCGATATACTTTTAAATCGGTTTTCTGTTTTCCAACGTGTCCAACGTGGTTTGCGTTCGAATACTTTGGCCCGTAACTTCGAATGCGATCAGCGCTACGGTTCATTGGTTTCGATTTTGTTTGTTCATGGATTTGATTGACATCGGTAGTTCAGATTTCTCCTCTGTTACGGCACTTACACCTTACGGCACTTACACCCTTTACGGCACAAACTTCAGCTCTCAATGTGTTTTGCTTGCAGCCATTGCGGCTGCAGCAAAACACAAAAACCAACCAATCACAGCGCAGCCGTGTGCTTTATAAGCTAACGCATAACCAGTCGACCTTATCGCCTGATGAAGACAAGCAGTATGCAGTCGAAACGTCGCAATTTCCATCACACGTGACTACGTCGTGAGACAAACGAAATAATACTTTATTATTGTACTCTACCACGACAAATCTAAATGTCTTTTAGACTCTAAGATTGCCCTCCACCCTTTCTAAGATTTCTGCAATTCTACACCCACAACATAACTTTTTTTATGATCATTTACAATGAAGAAAATTGAAAAATAAAATGGATACTACTTTTCTTTTTGTCATGCATGGTAAGACAGAAGATTTTTGTTTATCACAATCCAACATATGATATGCTTTCCCAGTACTATATACAGTATAACCCATGATAAAACGCCATCGTGTTTACGATTTGAATCTATGTACATAATATTATTGTATCTACAGAAATTAGGTAGAAAGCAATAAAGCCCCTTAGGTCGAGATAAGAATTTAGGTATTGGTCACTTTTAACGCTCAACGCGTCCCTTCTCCCTGCTGTTCTACCCAACGACAAACTAAACAAAAACAGCGAAAATAAAACTATTAATAATGATTAAAAAAAATCAATAAACAATCGAAGTCTTTCTTTTTCGAACACCTCCGTTATACAAACACCTCTAGATTACTGTACCAATAGTCCACTCGGTCCTAAAGAAACAAGAATTCATATTATCTTTACCTCTATAATACAGGCACTCAGCTCTGTCCCTTTGGTGCCCGTATTTAAAAGTCTTTTCAATAACATTTAAAGCAGAAAAAATAGATTCAAAACTGTCTTGGTACAATGAACGAAATCCTCTTAACATCTTTTCTAAACATTAACTATCGCTTAACCCAAAATTCTAACATATAGAAGCTAACGCCAAATTTTAACCGTTACTAAATTAAAGCCGAAAGACTAAACAGTTGTTCAACGTAACCACTATCAAACAGCAAAATGACCGTGAATACTGGTCCCGTTTTGTGACAGGCCGCCCCGCCTCCGTTACAAATGAGACATTCGCACTATTTATGAGGTCTGACAAACCCCAATCAACGGGTAACACTGGACTCCCCCTCCCCCTCTGCCCACAGCGTCATCCAGGAGTCCCCTGGGAAGCCTCTTTAGAAAGGTCCGCGCTGCTTTGTCCGAATCTCTCCTGGCATAAAGAACGCATAGGATGTTCTTCAGTTTGGCTGGCAGGTTCAAACGGTCAGTGATACCCAAACTGATCTTGACCTCTGTTCTAGAGCTGTCTTCTTCGCAAATAAACTTGTAGAACGCTTTGGGGTGATTGTAAAACGTCGCGTCTCGCTCTGACAGCCCGCTGTGGGCGCGGCTCCAGATATCACTTGCGCTGCCCAAGAAGTCATCATCGTCATCATCCTCACCCTCATCATCAGCCTCTTCTTCAGAACTAGTGGAGCCTGCTCCGGTGGAACGAGAGGTCGGACGAGAACTGGAGGCTGGCGAGCCTGCAAACCCAAAGAAAATATCTTGAAACGGCGACTTATCCGTTATAAGTACTCGTACCACGGGCCACATCAGAGATGTACTCCACGGTGTTAGAACGGGAAGGGTTATTCACAATAGCACTAGTTGGGTTTGTAAGAAATCTAGTTACCCTTCGAAACCTTTCATCGAACAGGAGATATGTTTTTCGATCACTTTTGTTTTCGAATTAATACGGCGTTTTTCTTTTGAATGGGATATAGAAAACATTTCGACTTGAGATAAATCTTCAAAGCAACGACCGCCGCACAATGTATCCCTCATCGGGAAACACTTCCACAGAGATCTGCTTAGGAAAGAAGGACATTAACCCCTCCGAGGCCTAACAGTGATCAGTACGAATTTTTTTCACAAAGATTTAATTACAGACAGGCTAAGATGCTATGAAGAAAAAGTAAGCAGCCCACAAGAGCAACTGTTAGATGACTGATGATATTCTCCCAGCTGGTGCTAAAAGAAATACAAAGATACCAGTAGGGAGAATTAACATATTGACCGTAAAGAACAACCAACTCACTTCTACTGCTCCGAGTGGTAACCTCGATATTATTGATCCAGATTTCAGGCTGTATATCTTCGTTGACAAACACTTTTCCTCGCTCTTTTGGCGCCTTCTCCTCGTAAGACTGACCTTGTCTTGATGGCTGCCGATCGAAACGCGGTGGAGGAGAGACACAGATCAGCATTCCGCGCTCCAGTAGGTATTGGCCTGTGAAACACAGAACCAAACAAAAAGATTGGCGTGATGTCGTGGAGTGGAAAGAAACCAACTAAGCATGTAATGTTTATTGAAATAAAAATTCAGTGACAGAGAAATGAACTCCAGGGCCGTACATAGCGGGGGGGGGGGGGGGGGGCAGTTGCCCCCGGCAAAAAAACTAAAAAAAAAATGAAAAAAATTAATAAAATAAGGATACTAAGAAAACTAAAGGTGTGCGGAGTTTGCCCCGCTCTGACTCCTGCATTTTACACAGGGTTAACACAAGTTTACATTTGCAGGGCTGCAAATAATTTTTTCCTTGAGACTGAAGATTATATGTCCGACTAATCACCATTTTTATTTCCGACAAAACAAAAAAGTGGTCGAACACAGATCCCGCAGCTAAGATCCCAGCTAAGAAGCATATAGGGAAGCTACGATCTGTGGATTGCAATTCATCAACAAAATGATACAATCATTGATGTAAAAAAAATTGAAGAAAAATTGGAGGGAGTGTAGGAAGGAGGAAGGGGAGGTGGCAGGGAGGGAAGGAGACATAAACAAGGAAGCGAGGAAGGAAGGAAGGAACGGACAGAGTACTAGACAGTCCACAACATGCAATGACTGGTCATTATATCACCAAATCTGAACGCACACTATAGTTTTTAACTTACCAAGCTCCAATCCCGTTTCAGTTTCCGTGCTTCCAATGCACACACCCAGATTATCATAACCATTATCACGAACATAGTTCTCCATCCACTCAACCAGCGCCGCTCCCGAGAAACACTTGCGAGTAGCGTGTAGATCTTTGAGCATTGCTTGGATGACAAAATCCGCAGGGGCATTGGCACTAGCCTGATGCGAGCTGACGCTGGCCGATGACGTGAATTCGTCATTTCGATAGTGCTGCTGCATAATTAGCACCTGCATGAAAAATACATATAAATTATTCGTAACCATATAGTACAAAAGAGGTGACGGGCCTAAGTGACTCCTACGGTTATTACCGTTTGTGGCCGTGGCATTTGTTCATTTGTCGTTCTCATTCCGACCTATCCTGCTCCTCGAGTGTTTTTAAAGGGCACTCTATTTCGGAAGGAGGAAGAAGGAGAAGGTGTTTGCATGCTCTGCATGTTGGTAGGAAGTTATCCCAATGTTCCTTTCATCATATTTTTTAACGTCCCCTTTTTTCTTTAGAGGCCTCACCTGTTTATAGAGGGAGTGGTACATGGAGATAAGTCGGTCTGTTGGGCTGGTGTATAACTGCAAGTATTGCACGGTAGGATCCTTGAAAATATCAAAAAGATACAAATGTGAGCCACTTTGCTTAGCCTCCCCTTTCCCGAGTTTCCCACGAGCCGAACCGACCCGAGCAGTTTCGTCACCTCCATACTCCTAAATCATTATTGTCCTGTGGTTCGTCGGAGAAAACACTTTATTACTGATTAGCTATTTTCAACATTGAACTTTTCAACCATTCACTCCAAGAAACAAACATTAACGCTTTAAATATAGTTCTAAATTTTCCAGTCTGTGAATGAAGTCCTAATATGAGCGGGGGGTATCGAGAATTACTTTTATGTGGTACTGTTTATTTCGCTGTTCAAGGTGGTTCCAAGTCTGGATGAAACCCAAATGTGTGATCATTCAAACGAAAGCTAATAGCAGTACTTTCACGTAACACTGAATGTTTATTCTTTTTACGTGGACAGCTTCTGGATAGAGACCAAAAACTAGCCCAGTCATTTCATCCTTGCACAGGGGAGGCCATCAAAGCAGGCTACACCTGGAGGCAGCTTGAAAGCATGGCCTAAAACAGTCCGAGATGGCGAGCAGTTTCCTTGAACCTATGCTCCACTAGGAGTGGAAGGGAATAATTCATTCATTTATTCAATTAAGGCAACTTAGCCTTATACAATTGTCAATCTGACTCACTATGGGCGCGGCCAGTGTGTCATACGCTAATCCGTCCCCTCCTCCGTGGAAAAACTGCATTAGATACTGAAAAAAAAAAAAATCGTGCGCGTGAGAAAATGTAGAACACTACAGAGAATATACAGTGTACCGAGAATTCTGAAAAGCAAATGCACTTATGTGTCTGTTTACATTATCAGATATAAAAGAAATGTCAAAGGGACATATTAAAAGTATACTTCAGAAAAGGGCTATATGCAAGTTTTACGATTATATTCTTCCTCCCCACACCCCATCTTCCCCCACCCTCCAAAAAAGGAAAAAAAAGTAGAAAAGAAATATAAATGACAAAGGTTCCTAAGTATCTAAGAGGCATCGAGAATGCCTCATGTTCAGGCATAGAGAAAACAACCAGAGATCACCTTTCGTCATCTTATCCTTAGTTATGAACAATGTAGAGGGAAGCCTCGAGCCAAGTGGCCCATGCAGCCGGAGCTTATTTCGGTTTCGATAGCATTAAGTGGCTAGAAATATTTCTACTCCCCCTGGATGGGATGCTAGTCCATCGCAGGGTACATGAACAATGTAGACCTCTGGTGAATTCAAGATTTGACAGATTACAAAAGAGTGAGATGGAAGCACTGAAAGCATAGACACTTGAATTAACAGTGCAGAAGAAGTCGTCCTTACCGCTACAGCCTGTAGAAGAAGTTTGCTCTGTTGCGATGCTGAAGATCTTCTTCTCACCAAACGATGTGATTCCTCCTCGAAATTCTTGTAAAATCCAGAATGAAAACGTTGTGATTAAAAAAAAAAAAATAAAGTTACCCTTAAAATAATTTACAATCTGTTACTGGCCGAATTGTTTGCATATTCACATTAATTGTTGGTGTTGACGATGAAGTACTCTAACAAGTGACCATGACCCGTTTAACTACTATTTTTGTCTCACTACCTTCCTTTTAGAAAGCCACAAGGGCCTTAACAATCAAAACTGACTGTTGCAAGAGGACGCGAAGAAATGTTTAATTAAATAAAAGCTTTATTTTCTAGCCAAAGCGAGGTGTTCGCATTCAGATTTTCTGTCAAGTTCCGATGAATGGCTTACATGTAAAACTCTATTTTTACAATCGCATGGATTTGACACTGTAAAAAGTTTTCCGTTCACGCATTCATCCATTCCTTCAATAACTGCTG
>NW_027558297.1:0-11808 GCF_052425735.1 Oculina patagonica
GGCTCAACCACTGTCGCGTTCTAATGATATAACCACGACAGCAACCGGAAGTCGATTTTTCTCTTCTTTGGCGTGTATTATCGACTTTTTTGCCTGTAACAGGCGAGGAGGTGAGGCAGGCCCGTAGGGTGGATTCTGTTGAAGGGGGTTCTTTTATTTTTGGGGAGGTATTTTTTAGCGCTGGAGCCTCTAGGGATCTTGGGGCATGCCCCCAGGTTCTCTCAAATGCCATTTCCTTCATTTTGACATCATTCCTGAGGTGGGATGCATTTTCCTTCAATATTAGCTCTTCGGAAAGTAATTTTCGTTCTAAAAAAATTCTGAAATGTTCACAAATGAGTAGGTGCATTTAGACAGTTTTCAAAATACAAACTTGATTAAAACATGCAGGGTGGATGAGTGGACAAGAAATTGAAAAAATGATGAATTATCTCACATGTTATACAATTACTGTATTTTGGAAACAACTACTGAACATGTTCCACGTCTTAGCAAGTGCAGAATATATGTTTGTTCCCGGAGGTAATTCTATAACTTTCAGAAATTTTGGTTAGGATTATTTTGCAATGCTTACACACTGTCTTAGACAAAGAGCTTTGTCCAGAAATCCACAAAACAACAAATGTGCATGCTTGCTTACTCAGCCAACTAACGCTAGTTCAGTGATTGCCGCGGGCGCCACTACAATATATGGTGGAAAGCAAGACGAACATCAATTAACCAACCCAAAAGATTAGAACTTCTTATTATAGTGCCAAAATGTTGCGGCTTCCTCCGATAATCCTGGCAAGGAAGGTAGTCGTCCATGTAATCGACCGGTCACAGTCTTTTGATTGTTTTGTGTAATTTTTTTTTTTATCTTTTCAATCGCTTAAAAATTGCCGATTTCATAAATTTTTGGGGGTTCGTTTGAACCCCTCGAACCCCCCTCCCCACCCTACGGGCCTGTGAGGATGCCCAAAAAACAATAACAGTCGCCTTCCAGTTGCCGTCCGTGGCTCCAACACGTCTGTGACCGTCTGTGTGTAAGCTCTCTATTTATAGTGAATCAGTGACAAAACATTCTAATAAATTAGCAAACGAGTTTTAAAATTCTTGTTAACCATGAACAAACCCATAAAGAAATTTGTAAACACAGAATACAGACCCGGTGAAACATCAACACAGCTGATCTTCTGTTCATGACCGGTCAGAGTCTTGAGCGGCGCCCATCCTGGGTGAGACCACACCTGGAAATGCAGCAGGCTGTTAGCTACCTTTCTTAAAAAAGTAAGACAAAAGAGATAAAAACTACTCACTGCCTTAGCGGAATTAAGATATGGGAGCCCAAATTGAGCCTAGGCAGGAAATCGCAAGACAGTGTTGAAGGCAAAGCGAAAGGGGAGGAAGGAGGGGGGATATCCTAACTATCGAGGCAGAGAGTGTAACTTGGCAAAAGAGGTAAAAAGAACAAGAACAATCAACTGAGATAAAGCCTGGTTTTCACTACCGATGCAAGCACAAGCACAATCACACACGCAAGCATAACAGCTCTTATTTCACCGTGGAAACGGCCTCGACACAAGCACAAGCACAAGGATCCATATTCTTCTTTTTATTGTGCTTGCACTTGTGCTTGCGTTCGCGTTATGCCATGTGAAAACGTCGCATTAGCACAAGGACATTTACGTCTGGCCGTGTCTGCTCAATAAAAACACTCGTTCCATATTCCCCCGCGTCTGAGCAATTTAGCCCTGTAACTAAGCATCGTATTCTCATGCTAATGTGCTTCTGCTTATGTCGACGTTCGTTTTCACTTGAAACAAACTACTTATGCTTGCGCATGGCTTGCGTTGCTAGTAAAAACCAAGCTTAAGCAGACGAGATCCCTGGAGCTAACACCAGGTAGAAAAAATTCCGCACAAGTGGTTTCGTTAATATTTTAAAATTGAGAATAACGGTTAGTCCGGGCTACCACGGTCACATGGTCTTTCCTAATGTCTGTTATTTTGTTACTGTTGTTGTAAAAAGAAAAGTGCATAGTGACTTGGACAATAACAACGTCAATTTCTTACTCTCAGTGCTCTCACCTTAATCGTTGTGTCGTAGGACGCCGATGTCAGGAAGTCATCTGCAAAACGAAACGAAACGCTTTAGCTGAGATAAAAACCTTTAAAACAGTTGGAAATGGCCTTTGTTGAGGCAAATAACCAGCACTGGAACGTACATATGTAACATCGAGAGCTTTACATCTAATTTCTTTTCAAATATCCATACAAAGAGAAAATGTACTAAAAATATATCGATCGACAACACGTTTTAATATTAAAGCGTACACAGTCATTTTCTCACAGCCAAATGAACTGTATGGAACCATACCGGTAGGGAGAATCGTTATGTTGATAGCAAGGCTCACCGTGAAACTTGACGTGCGATATAAGGTTAGTGTGAGCCGGGATGGTGTATACACTTTGTCTTTTCCTCAAGTCCCACATCATGATCTTTTGATCTTCACTGCCAGTGGCTATGCGATATCTGAAACACAGAGGGTTTTTTTCACAACTTCAACTTCATTACACAAGAATGAGCCTCGAAACAGACGCTATCTTTAAAAAGTAATTCCCCATTCTGGTCTTGTTTTTCTCGTCGAGCCTAGCCTGCGAACGTTGTTTCAAAGGATTTTCGCCATTTGTTTCATAACACCGTGAAACAACAGGGGTAAAACCGTTTGCAGGCAATCTTCAGCCAAATCTCTTTTCTCTCAGGTTACTTGTAGTTTTTTCTCAAGTCACATCTCGTTTCTTGCGAGTTGTCTCGTTTCTTTTGAGTTACTTCTCGTTATTCGCGTGTTGTCTTGTTTCGGTCGAGTCACTTATCGTTTTTCCTACTCACCCATCAGGTGCAAAGTCTATTCCAAGGACCTTTTTCAGATGTCCATCCAGGGGCATAATACACTGACCCGTCCTGAGGTCCCACACCAGACCCCGGCCGTCAAGTCCACTGGAAAAAAAACGGATTGTTTCCTTCGGCTACTTTTATGTTTTTACAAAAATAAAGTTATTATTACTAAAAAGTTGCAAGAGCTTTTATTCATGCAGTCCTTCAGTTAAAACCATTGCAAAAGAAAAGAAACAACAAACAAAACATCAAAAGAAGAGTCATACCATGTGGCTGCAAGTGAACCGTCGACCTGAAATGCGATGTTGTACACCTCTCTTGAGTGACCCTCCTATGATAAAAAATATTAACGATAACCCATTAGTGTATGTGTTTATAATAAAAGTAAATAAATAAGATTTTGTCTAATAAAAAAAATTAAAAGAATTCCTTTTACACTTTGACTTAGCACTATTCATAAATGCTGCAAATTCTTAGCATTAATTTATAAAAAGAACAACTAACCTGATGAAGAACTTCCTTTAGCTGTTCAAGATCCCACAGTCTCCATGAGTGATCAAAACTACGAAGTCCACATAAATTTATTTATTGATTAATTTTATATTCCAACATAAATAACAGAAATGATGACATTTTCACTGATATACAGGAAACAAAGTACATCAGGCTGGACTCTGGGAGTGAAAGAGTTCATTTTTCAACTGAGACAGAAAAAAAATCAAAAGATACAGTAAAACCCCTTACCAACAAGAGGCTAGAAATCGTCCAGAAGGATGATAAGCTACACGGGATACCCGCTTTTCATGTCCCTCTATGTTTGCAAGTGGTGTTTCCCTAGAAAAATTAGTCAAAGATATTGATTATCTTTCCTTCTACAATGTATTTTTTTTCAACTAGTACTTGCATGCTTTTTCCCACCTAACGTTAAAACAAATTGCATTGTAGGTAATGTCAGTGGTTTACAAGATTCACTTATACCGGTATGTTTGATTCTCTGAGTTTCTTGTTTATACAACTAGTTAGAGTCGAATGAGATGATCAGATAATATCTTTGATATTATAATGCACATTTTTGTTTTGTTGTTGTTGTTTTTTTTGTCCACTTGTAGCCACACAGGTGTAACTGATGTAATTGGTTGATCATGAGTTAGACCTGAAGATCGAACCTGAGGGTATGGCATACTGTGCAGGATGCACCCAAGCCACCCCCTTTGTGGCACTAACAACTTGCTCAAGGGTGTTCAGTTAGTTGCGCTGTTATAAGTATAAATATTAAATTTTAAGAAATTGAGTATTGTATTGTAAGTAGTGTGTTGTAAACAATTTAATTGTTATGTAGGTAGTGTAAGCAGTGTATTGTACTGTAAGTAGAGTAAGCTTTGTATAGTAAGTAATAAGGCTTTGTATAGTAGGTCATTAGTAAAGCCTTGTGTAGTAAGTAATTAGTAGTGAACATGTCACCTTGTAAGAACGTTCTGTGTGTGTTTTGCAATAAAAAAATAAATAAATAAAATAAAAAATAAAATAAAATAGTTGGAGAGCAGCGCATAGAACAAAGAGTGCAAAAAAAGGCATAGTCGACAGACATCTTCTTGCCCTAAACCCTTTGCCTTCCCCAAGTAAATAGGCACCTTGGTGATGTAAAATATCAAAGAACAGTTCCTTACATGTTGAGAGACCATAGGAGCACAACACCATCTGCATCACATGAGGCCATACAAGGCCCAGTTTCATCTAATGACAGTGTGGCTTGAGGGTGAAACACAATTGAACCAACCCGCTCATTGTGACCTGCAACCACACAAGAACTTCATTACTGTATTGCAAACATCATCCTCTGAAAGCATGGTTGTTGGTCATGGCTGGTATGAAGTGCAGGTGAAATATCACAGGCCTTTCAAAATAATTGGCCAAACTCAAAATTAACTTTGACAAATGGGTTGGAGGTTGTGTGTGTGTGTGTGGGGGGGGGGGGGGGGGGGGGGGTATGAGAGTAAACTCAGTTATGAGACATCAAGGGAGGGAAGATGTGTATTACTCTTTCTACTTATTAACCTAGTAAAAAAATAGTTAGAAAAAAACTAACTACACTGTAGTTAAAATAAAAAATTAACTGAGATCAAAAATTAACTGCAACACATACATATACACCTTAAATCCTTCAATGTTGGGGGAGGGTCTGATTTCTTTCCAAGGCCTTTTGAAGGGGTGGGGGCAAAAAAGGGATAGGGGCTTACAGGTATTTCAAATCATCAGTCACTGATTTCGTGAACAATAAGTAACCATATTGAAGAGGGCTGGTGTTTAAATAGCCTTTTGTTATAATTGACTGTAAAATATTTTCTTAATTATGCATTAAGTGGAAGGTTTTACCTCGTAAAACTGCTATTGGCTCACAGTCAGGAATTGACCAAAGTTTACATAATCCACTCCTAATATAGATAAACAAACAAACAAACAAATACTCTCTATCCACTTTCTTATTCGCAAATAATACGGTACTAAAATAACTTAGAAACTAAAAGAAAAAACAGTCCATGTTATATATTTATCACAAATACTTTTATTTGGAGATCTAGCTAAATTCTTCAATAGGGTGCAAAAATTATGGACAAAAATCAAACTAAAATTGTAGTACCCACCAAGAGGCAGTGGCTAACATGTTTGAGTCTGGAGAAAACTGACAGAAGGACAGTGGTCTATCATCACCAATCTGACTGCAAAAGTTGTTCAGACCCTAATATTTTAGGGAAAACATAACAATTAAATACCACATTTCATAATATACATTCTTTATTTAAGATGCAAACTGAAGTTACAAGTAAAAACAAAAAGAAAAAAAAAGGCATCAAGAAAAGGAAGTCACTTCTCCCTTACATAATAGGTTACAACTATTTGTATAAATTCTGGACAGCTTGTCAGTAAGTAGTTGTTGTTTTTTTGTTTTTGCTGGCCAAATGTAATCATTGGCAAAAATGATTCTTTATGCATCTTCCTTCTTTTCAGTATACAAAACATTATGTAAACAAACCCGTAGTTTGCGATGTAACTCCTGCATCTTGGCAGCTTTTTCTGGATCAGGTCTTGCTTGCTGGATACGCGCTTGTTTTAATCTTTCACAAGCTCTGTGAAACCAAATGGGGATGAAGATACTCAGAAAAATGGATAAAATTACATTAACTTGACTGACTGACTGACTGACTGACTGACTGACTGACTGACTAGATGGATGGATGGACAGACAAACAGCCAGATGGTTTCATGCATTCAGTCAGAAACACAGATGGGTGGACAGTTGGTCGCATGGACAGACAGACTAACTGGTTGGCTGGTTGAATGTTTGAGTGAATTAAATCAAAGAATTTTCACACTTAAGTTCCCTGAAAAAGACATCAACATACCGAGGTAAAGAGTACTTGGCAACCCAGAAACGAGCTATTTTAAGCTCAGGAGAACCTTCATGATACCATACTTCTTCTTCAACTTCCTAGAATAACAAGAGCAATAAATGAACAGTTCTAATTTAAATCATTTGAAAATGTGACTGTTCTTTTTACCATGTGAAGCAAAAATGTTATGTACAGTATAAAGTGTATAGTGTATACAGTCGAAGCTCTCGTAAGCGGACACCCTTGGGACGCGAAAAAAGTGTCCGTAACTGGAGCTGGCCGCTTACGAGAACCACGGCCACTAGGGTTATAGGGGATAGATGGCCCCTTATGGGAACTTGCCAGGCTAACAATAACGGACAGAGGTGGATGACGACAAAACAAACACTGAAATATGGTACTGTAATTACTGTAAAATCATTGTGACGAACGGTGATGTGAAGTTGATTAATAAAAAAGCAAGATATAGAGGTTATTAATAGGATTTTCTTTGGGGTGTCCGCTTACGGGAGCATTAAAACAAAAAAAAAAGTCTAAGTCCTGATCTCTGAAAGTGTCTGCCGCTGCTAACGGGAATGTCCGCTTACGAGAATGTAAAAATATAGAGTTTGTATGGGAGTTAAAACAGGGTTTCAAACACGGGGGCCGTTAGTAGAGCTGTCCACCTAGGAGAGTGTTCATTAAGAGAGCTTCGACTGTATAGTGTATAGTGTCTGCATTTCGTGAAAAAAAAAAGTTTGCCAGTGTTGGTGACCATTCAGTGCCAAACAGCAACTGTTGGGGTTACCTGATAATCTGACAAAGATTATAATAAAAAGATAATAAAAGTCGATGTAATAATAAATTACATTGTATTTATTAATACATTTTACAGATATTAAATTACTTACTGGTTCATGTTTTGATTTTTCCACCTCTTCCTTTTTGCCAATGGGTACATCTTCACCTTAGTGAGAGAAGAGAAATTCAGGTACAGTTTTGCATGCATACAATCATAATGTACAAACCTGATCATTTTTTTTTTTTCATTTCTTACCTAGTTCTGACAAAAGTTTTCTTAATCTGTCTCTTCTTTCTGGGGGACCTTCCCCAAATAGAGCTGCAAAGAAAACATAATAAAGGTTAAGATTTAGACTTATCACAAGTACAGTGTAATGCACCTGATTGTGTATGTTGTGGTTCAATTTTATCCTCGGTTCAAATTTTGCTTTCCTTTGGTTTTTTTTTGGTGTCGTAATGTATGATAATGAGATTAAAACAAAGGAAAATAAAATTTGAACCAAGGTTAAAACTGAACCACGACATGTACATTTATTCAGCAATGAGAAATTAAATTATGAATGACCAAAGAGAAATAGTGTGTGCTAAATCCAAATACAATTTATAACTGTACTACAAAACATTTGCTTACTTATTGGTTCACCAATCTCCCGGAGTCTTGCTTTAACTGAAGCGTCATCTGTTGGTACAGTGATTGCACGAGCCTAGCAATAAAACATTTCCCCTTGCATTATGTATCTTGTTTATCAGGTACATGTACACTATGAACAAACCTTAAACATGTTTAAAAGCTTCTTTACAAAATTCAGTTGTTAAAAATTGTTTAACAGGTACATGCACTTAAGTTTTTTGGGGGGGGATTTGACAGTTCCTGTAAGAAAGCAGGTTACTTTTTAGCCCTGTATACAATTACAGTCAAAGCCAGTCTAGAAAGCATACAATATATCTACCAATAATAATGTAAAGATTTCACTAATTTTATCAGTAGTTAACTCAATTTTTCTTTCTCATCCCAGACTCCCGACTGACTGACAGTCTGGAGTTGCCTGCATAACGACTTTGAAAAAAATTAAAATAAAATTCCATAGAGCAGTTTTCACTTGAGTATCGAGTATTATAGTTAGTCAGCAATTTGCATTTGCTTTGGTTTGCATTACTACGCTTAGTGATTGGTTTAAAAATCTTGTGCCACTTTCTTAGCCAATCAGAACTAAAATCAAAACCAATTGTGACTCATTCACACATGTATTTGCTTTGAGTTTTGATAGGTTCACTGGATTGTTTGTGTACTTTGTGGTTGGCCAGAGTAATTACTTTGCTTTTGGCTTAACGGCACTCAGTTGAAAACTGCTCTAACTGTAGTATTTTGTGAAGAACAGGGACATTACATTATAAGTATGGTTACATTAGTAACAAACATATCAAGGTGAAATTACCTTTTTCCTTCTCTCAAATTCTGCTAACAGTTCCTGATGTCTCTCACTGCTGTGGTCTTCAGACAGCTCTAGGTATTCTCCTATTTTTTAGATGAGCATACAAGAACATTTTGTGATCCTTACTCACACGAAAATAAAAAATCCCAATGCAAAAAAAAAAAAAATGCAACTGCACATGTCATCTTAGATACAATGTACCCACAGCCATGCATATAAATGGGTTATTGACCAAGAGTGAGGCCAAGATGGCAGGATATTGGCCAAGTTCTTTATTTCTGTGTTTATGGTATGAGACGAAGTTGAGGTCCATGAATACGCAGGAAAAAAAAGAAAGAGGCCAACATCCTGCCATCTTGACCGAACAAGCTTGGTCAACGTAATGGTGCTCCTAAAAATATCTAATTGCCGTAACCACTCATCAGTAGGGTGCCTAAAATGCGTGCAATTCCACAATATATTGGTTTCGGCTCCATTGTGTGGTTCCAGAGAATGTCCATACTCCCCCCACAGAAGGGATTGGAAATACCAGAGGGTGGGGTGGGGGCTCAGAGACCAAAAATTTGAAGGAAATATATAAAGCTTAATTGGAATTTCCAGAAGGGGTTGGGGGTTTTAGGGAAAATCCCTTCTGTGGGTGAGGTATGGATAATTTATGGAACTACACATTAAATCCTATACTTATTGCAGAACATTTTAGAAGGAGCCACCCACGATGTGAGCACAGTTACAGACAAAACAAAATAATAAGGAAAATAATGTAAATAAATGTAAACCGTTAAATTACGAACTTAGCCCACACATCAAATAAATTAAGCGAAGCGTGTGCATTATATCACAAGCACAAGACTTTTTGCACACCTACATAATTACTGGTATAGTGAAATGAAACAGTGTGTGAACAGAGAAACTAGGATTACTAAAATGATATAAAAACTACAATCAAGCAAAGGATACTTTGATGGTTTTTAACAATGAACTGCCGATCTTAACTCTCTTATTGTAGCACCATATTTTTTAAAATAAAGAGCCGTTGCGTTTGAAGAATTTATTAAATGATTTAAGAAGCAACGCCGATTTGAAGCCTTGCTGAAGAAGACGTGAAGAAAGACATCAGAGTCTTTATGTAAAGTCCATCTTGGATGTGCATATCCTGGCATATCTCACCAATTGACATATATAAACATCATAGGCCGGATTGGCTGGAATGTTGCTGTCCATATGAGGAAAATTTACAATCTGAAATGTGAAGTCATCTCTCTTGTCGTAGATGCTGGTATGGAAGGGTGTGTTGTTACCTCCATAACTGATTTTAGTGTAGAGATAACACACCTCTGTTGACGGTAGTGTAGTATCCTTCAGTTCCAGTTCCGACGGTTAGATATCGCTGATAGAAGAGCCGAAATTCTTGTTATTAATGCTGAATAAATCGTCAATACAGTGAAAGGTGTTGCTGAATGTGACGGCCTTTGGCATGTCTTGCTTCATAGTTTTGAGCATGAAATCGTACTCGAAAGTGTGAAGAAACAGATCCGCCAATAAAGGCGTACTGTTAGTGCCCATTGGTATTTGTAGGAAAATCATGCGGGCAATCCTGAACGGGCAAGATAGGCCCATCTTGCCTGTTCGGGTAGCCAATCTCAATGCCGGGTTTACCTCATCTTGCCCGGGAGCGATTTTACAATACCGGGCCACTTATTTACATATCTCTGAACGCTTTAAAGAACGAAGCATACAGAAACAAAAGGAACCATTCAAATTCAATGAGATGCAAATTAGTGGCCCGGTATTCTACAGTTTAGCCCCTTTGCTTTGGCAGAGATAAGATAAGATAAAAACTTTATTACCGTGTGGCCAGGCGAGGGAGCACGATTCCAGACTTACAGAATAGAATTGTAAGGGTTACTGTGATCCCTAGCTCATCTATGACCTCCAGTATTATTATTAACCACTTACCAACGGTGATATTTATATTTCCAGCTCTAATTCCAGCAAGAACAGCCGCCGACACTCCGATGTCTTCGCCTTCTTGCTCATCATCTTCCTCTTTGTCATCGTTCTCATTGGAAGGCCCAGCAGCCAAACGCTCTCTTTCTACAGCTTCAAGACTGCCAAACACAATCCTTTGTTTTTTAACCAGCGGAGCACCATCTTCATCGTCAGACATTGTTAGTTTTTATAAAGAATTGTCATAATTTTTGTATCAGTGCACGAGGGTCACGGTTTGTACCTGGTGTAAGACTAGGTGTAATGTCCCGAGCCATAATTTTTAGGGTAGTCTTACACGAAGTACTGGCCACGCGCCAGGGGAAGCATTGCTCGGCAACCACGCCAGCCACCTTGGTAGCCGAGCCTTCATGTTATTATGAGCAGTAGCGAGCAGTAGCAGTTGTGCTGACTAATGCGTAGGTTTCTTGGAGGTCGAAATGTAGTTCTCCTAGTCTACTAGAAGATGTGAAGGTTTTAAAGACTCTTCAAGCAAATGTCGGTCATCCGATTTGGCCGTTCTTTGTTTCGGTCTCTTTTTAAGCAGCTTCCTGACAAAGGTAAAACTAACCTCGGGTTTTGTTTTGACGCCATGCAGCACTTTTGGTTTCGATTCGTGTGTTTTGCAAAATTAATTTGTCCAGTGGTTAATGTGATCTGCTGTTTTATAATTTAAAGGATCAGGAAAGGTTGCAGCAAAGTCAGGCCGTCGCGGCGGTGTTGAAATCAGAGAGGGCCACAGTGCTTCAACCAAACAGTTAGTGCTTGCTTCCCGAGCTTCACAGAATGATGCAAGTGTGCTGGCGAGAGGTGTATGGAGGGGGTTCACTACCAGGCTAGGATCATATACTCAGGCAGCCTCGTTAAGGCGTAAGTTTCCTTGAATTTCATTTTGTAACTGGTTTGTATGCCCATTATCATATGGCAGTTAAGATCATACAAACTCTTTTAATTTTGGACCTTGATTTTTCCCCTTTTAAGGGTTCCTATTTAACCCAGGCCCTATAATCTCATCTTTATTTTATTCACAGGAATGGCAACAACTCGCCTGTTGAGAGGTTGTGGGCCCAAAGCTCCTGTTTTTGCCTTCCTTGGGTTTGCATATGCTAGTAAGTAAATACAAGTTTGGTAAAAAGTTTATGCCTGTTTACAAGTCTACAGTGTACATACATGTACATGGCTCGTCATATCCCCCCTTTAAAGGTGACTTTAATGTGAAAGGTACAGGGATGCTTGTTGTTGTGTTCTTGATGAAACTTAACTGATTTATTTCTTTGGTTAATTTACATATAGGTAGTAACGTAAAGCCTCCGAAAGATGTACAGGAAAAAGAACAGTTCAAA
>NW_027558298.1:0-42779 GCF_052425735.1 Oculina patagonica
TTAGAAGTCGTCTTTTGTGTAACATTTTAACCCTTTAACCGGCAATCGTACATATGTGTACGAAAAACACCAGCAGTGATTGAAAACACTCTAGCTTTTACATATCTGGGCACATGATATTAATGACTGCTTTTTATGGCAAAGTGATAATTTTCATAGCTTTAAAAGCCAACTAACTGACTACAACTCTTAATTTCTGTTGCATATGGTTGTTTGTTCAGCAGCAAATTTGAAAATGCCCGTTTTCTACGTAACAGGACAACAACAAAAAACACACATCTTTGCCTCCATTTTTTTAATGAAAAAATAATTCTGACTTCAAAAATATACATTTGCAGCAAACTTCAACCCTATTCCCTTCCGTTCACCAAGGAAATTTCCCATCAATCATTCAGAAGACTCAGCAATTACTATTCGATTAGAGCTATGCTTGCAAACCTGTAATTTCCTCGTTGCTGAACGAAAGGGATGCTTGGGAAAAACAGTCATGGCGGCGGCATGAAAGGCTTCCTACCTTCATTCCATATATTTTTTATAAGTGTCGAGCCACCCAATCCTGCCGGCAAAATGTTGCACCGATTGCATTCTTTGGAAGTCAGAACTCGTCCAAAATGCCTTGGCAGGTCTTGGAATCCACCCACAGAACGGCCAGAGAGACAACTTTACCCATGGACCGCCATCTTTCGATTCGAATATTTCTGGCGTTCCAATCAAGACAAAATCATCTCTCACCTCTGGTTTCTTTCAGATGCTGGCCTCTACCCACCACTCTAGCTTAATGATGCCAGCCTGGGGGCTTCTGCAGTGAAAAATGACTCGAAAAATCACTTATAAACACAAAACGAGCCAAATCCAAGCCCAACAGCTCGCTTACGAACGAAGCAACTGCCGACTACTGACGTCACAATAAAAATCTGAGCCCTCGGTGTTTCGAAACAGCACACATTTTTACTTGGACTTCTTATATGCAATCACGAAGTTCTACAGAATGTATAAGCCCAAAAAACCCCTTAAGAAAGTCACAGAAATCTGCCGGTTAAAGGGTTAAGGAGAACAATAGAGGTCACGTGAGCACACCTTTTAACACGACAGAGTGAAAGCTAGGGTTAAAACAAGCCTATAATGGTGTATGGATTAGGGTTGCAGGGTCAGGGCTTGTGGGTTAGGGTTAGGGTTAGGGTTAAGTTGTTGGGGTTAGGGTTAGATTTTGGGTTAGGGTTGCAGTTTGGGCCTGGGCTAGTCACGTGACCAGCACTCCTGCCACACTGGATCACCTTAGTTAAGGTAACTGTAGCCTTATGATTGCATTGAGCCCTAATAAAGTCTCTGGCCAAGCTACAATGTCAAATTATTTACTCCTCTTGCTTCAATTTTGTGCTGTGGTATAATTATAAAGGTGTTGAGGGGTATTGCCATCTACCCTCCCCTCCAACTTCTTGTCCTGCGGTCAAGTTGACACAAAGATTTGTATGAGGACTGGTGTTGATGGGCTTTGCATTTTTGAGTCGTTTGCGAATTCGAAAGATGAATTGACTGGCAAAAAATATTTTTGGTTAACCCTTTAACCGGCAATCGTACATATGTGTACGAAAAACACCAGCAGTGATTGAAAACACTCTAGCTTTTACATATCTGGGCACATGATATTAATGACTGCTTTTTATGGCAAAGTGATAATTTTCATAGCTTTAAAAGCCAACTAACTGACTACAACTCTTAATTTCTGTTGCATATGGTTGTTTGTTCAGCAGCAAATTTGAAAATGCCCGTTTTCTACGTAACAGGACAACAACAAAAAACACACATCTTTGCCTCCATTTTTTTAATGAAAAAATAATTCTGACTTCAAAAATATACATTTGCAGCAAACTTCAACCCTATTCCCTTCCGTTCACCAAGGAAATTTCCCATCAATCATTCAGAAGACTCAGCAATTACTATTCGATTAGAGCTATGCTTGCAAACCTGTAATTTCCTCGTTGCTGAACGAAAGGGATGCTTGGGAAAAACAGTCATGGCGGCGGCATGAAAGGCTTCCTACCTTCATTCCATATATTTTTTATAAGTGTCGAGCCACCCAATCCTGCCGGCAAAATGTTGCACCGATTGCATTCTTTGGAAGTCAGAACTCGTCCAAAATGCCTTGGCAGGTCTTGGAATCCACCCACAGAACGGCCAGAGAGACAACTTTACCCATGGACCGCCATCTTTCGATTCGAATATTTCTGGCGTTCCAATCAAGACAAAATCATCTCTCACCTCTGGTTTCTTTCAGATGCTGGCCTCTACCCACCACTCTAGCTTAATGATGCCAGCCTGGGGGCTTCTGCAGTGAAAAATGACTCGAAAAATCACTTATAAACACAAAACGAGCCAAATCCAAGCCCAACAGCTCGCTTACGAACGAAGCAACTGCCGACTACTGACGTCACAATAAAAATCTGAGCCCTCGGTGTTTCGAAACAGCACACATTTTTACTTGGACTTCTTATATGCAATCACGAAGTTCTACAGAATGTATAAGCCCAAAAAACCCCTTAAGAAAGTCACAGAAATCTGCCGGTTAAAGGGTTAAGGAGAACAATAGAGGTCACGTGACCACACCTTTTAACACGACAGAGTGAAAGCTAGGGTTAAAACAAGCCTATAATGGTGTATGGATTAGGGTTGCAGGGTCAGGGCTTGTGGGTTAGGGTTAGGGTTAGGGTTAAGTTGTTGGGGTTAGGGTTAGATTTTGGGTTAGGGTTGCAGTTTGGGCCTGGGCTAGTCACGTGACCAGCACTCCTGCCACACTGGATCACCTTAGTTAAGGTAACTGTAGCCTTATGATTGCATTGAGCCCTAATAAAGTCTCTGGCCAAGCTACAATGTCAAATTATTTACTCCTCTTGCTTCAATTTTGTGCTGTGGTATAATTATAAAGGTGTTGAGGGGTATTGCCATCTACCCTCCCCTCCAACTTCTTGTCCTGCGGTCAAGTTGACACAAAGATTTGTATGAGGACTGGTGTTGATGGGCTTTGCATTTTTGAGTCGTTTGCGAATTCGAAAGATGAATTGACTGGCAAAAAATATTTTTGGTTAACCCTTTAACCGGCAATCGTACATATGTGTACGAAAAACACCAGCAGTGATTGAAAACACTCTAGCTTTTACATATCTGGGCACATGATATTAATGACTGCTTTTTATGGCAAAGTGATAATTTTCATAGCTTTAAAAGCCAACTAACTGACTACAACTCTTAATTTCTGTTGCATATGGTTGTTTGTTCAGCAGCAAATTTGAAAATGCCCGTTTTCTACGTAACAGGACAACAACAAAAAACACACATCTTTGCCTCCATTTTTTTAATGAAAAAATAATTCTGACTTCAAAAATATACATTTGCAGCAAACTTCAACCCTATTCCCTTCCGTTCACCAAGGAAATTTCCCATCAATCATTCAGAAGACTCAGCAATTACTATTCGATTAGAGCTATGCTTGCAAACCTGTAATTTCCTCGTTGCTGAACGAAAGGGATGCTTGGGAAAAACAGTCATGGCGGCGGCATGAAAGGCTTCCTACCTTCATTCCATATATTTTTTATAAGTGTCGAGCCACCCAATCCTGCCGGCAAAATGTTGCACCGATTGCATTCTTTGGAAGTCAGAACTCGTCCAAAATGCCTTGGCAGGTCTTGGAATCCACCCACAGAACGGCCAGAGAGACAACTTTACCCATGGACCGCCATCTTTCGATTCGAATATTTCTGGCGTTCCAATCAAGACAAAATCATCTCTCACCTCTGGTTTCTTTCAGATGCTGGCCTCTACCCACCACTCTAGCTTAATGATGCCAGCCTGGGGGCTTCTGCAGTGAAAAATGACTCGAAAAATCACTTATAAACACAAAACGAGCCAAATCCAAGCCCAACAGCTCGCTTACGAACGAAGCAACTGCCGACTACTGACGTCACAATAAAAATCTGAGCCCTCGGTGTTTCGAAACAGCACACATTTTTACTTGGACTTCTTATATGCAATCACGAAGTTCTACAGAATGTATAAGCCCAAAAAACCCCTTAAGAAAGTCACAGAAATCTGCCGGTTAAAGGGTTAAGGAGAACAATAGAGGTCACGTGAGCACACCTTTTAACACGACAGAGTGAAAGCTAGGGTTAAAACAAGCCTATAATGGTGTATGGATTAGGGTTGCAGGGTCAGGGCTTGTGGGTTAGGGTTAGGGTTAGGGTTAAGTTGTTGGGGTTAGGGTTAGATTTTGGGTTAGGGTTGCAGTTTGGGCCTGGGCTAGTCACGTGACCAGCACTCCTGCCACACTGGATCACCTTAGTTAAGGTAACTGTAGCCTTATGATTGCATTGAGCCCTAATAAAGTCTCTGGCCAAGCTACAATGTCAAATTATTTACTCCTCTTGCTTCAATTTTGTGCTGTGGTATAATTATAAAGGTGTTGAGGGGTATTGCCATCTACCCTCCCCTCCAACTTCTTGTCCTGCGGTCAAGTTGACACAAAGATTTGTATGAGGACTGGTGTTGATGGGCTTTGCATTTTTGAGTCGTTTGCGAATTCGAAAGATGAATTGACTGGCAAAAAATATTTTTGGTTAACCCTTTAACCGGCAATCGTACATATGTGTACGAAAAACACCAGCAGTGATTGAAAACACTCTAGCTTTTACATATCTGGGCACATGATATTAATGACTGCTTTTTATGGCAAAGTGATAATTTTCATAGCTTTAAAAGCCAACTAACTGACTACAACTCTTAATTTCTGTTGCATATGGTTGTTTGTTCAGCAGCAAATTTGAAAATGCCCGTTTTCTACGTAACAGGACAACAACAAAAAACACACATCTTTGCCTCCATTTTTTTAATGAAAAAATAATTCTGACTTCAAAAATATACATTTGCAGCAAACTTCAACCCTATTCCCTTCCGTTCACCAAGGAAATTTCCCATCAATCATTCAGAAGACTCAGCAATTACTATTCGATTAGAGCTATGCTTGCAAACCTGTAATTTCCTCGTTGCTGAACGAAAGGGATGCTTGGGAAAAACAGTCATGGCGGCGGCATGAAAGGCTTCCTACCTTCATTCCATATATTTTTTATAAGTGTCGAGCCACCCAATCCTGCCGGCAAAATGTTGCACCGATTGCATTCTTTGGAAGTCAGAACTCGTCCAAAATGCCTTGGCAGGTCTTGGAATCCACCCACAGAACGGCCAGAGAGACAACTTTACCCATGGACCGCCATCTTTCGATTCGAATATTTCTGGCGTTCCAATCAAGACAAAATCATCTCTCACCTCTGGTTTCTTTCAGATGCTGGCCTCTACCCACCACTCTAGCTTAATGATGCCAGCCTGGGGGCTTCTGCAGTGAAAAATGACTCGAAAAATCACTTATAAACACAAAACGAGCCAAATCCAAGCCCAACAGCTCGCTTACGAACGAAGCAACTGCCGACTACTGACGTCACAATAAAAATCTGAGCCCTCGGTGTTTCGAAACAGCACACATTTTTACTTGGACTTCTTATATGCAATCACGAAGTTCTACAGAATGTATAAGCCCAAAAAACCCCTTAAGAAAGTCACAGAAATCTGCCGGTTAAAGGGTTAAGGAGAACAATAGAGGTCACGTGAGCACACCTTTTAACACGACAGAGTGAAAGCTAGGGTTAAAACAAGCCTATAATGGTGTATGGATTAGGGTTGCAGGGTCAGGGCTTGTGGGTTAGGGTTAGGGTTAGGGTTAAGTTGTTGGGGTTAGGGTTAGATTTTGGGTTAGGGTTGCAGTTTGGGCCTGGGCTAGTCACGTGACCAGCACTCCTGCCACACTGGATCACCTTAGTTAAGGTAACTGTAGCCTTATGATTGCATTGAGCCCTAATAAAGTCTCTGGCCAAGCTACAATGTCAAATTATTTACTCCTCTTGCTTCAATTTTGTGCTGTGGTATAATTATAAAGGTGTTGAGGGGTATTGCCATCTACCCTCCCCTCCAACTTCTTGTCCTGCGGTCAAGTTGACACAAAGATTTGTATGAGGACTGGTGTTGATGGGCTTTGCATTTTTGAGTCGTTTGCGAATTCGAAAGATGAATTGACTGGCAAAAAATATTTTTGGTTAACCCTTTAACCGGCAATCGTACATATGTGTACGAAAAACACCAGCAGTGATTGAAAACACTCTAGCTTTTACATATCTGGGCACATGATATTAATGACTGCTTTTTATGGCAAAGTGATAATTTTCATAGCTTTAAAAGCCAACTAACTGACTACAACTCTTAATTTCTGTTGCATATGGTTGTTTGTTCAGCAGCAAATTTGAAAATGCCCGTTTTCTACGTAACAGGACAACAACAAAAAACACACATCTTTGCCTCCATTTTTTTAATGAAAAAATAATTCTGACTTCAAAAATATACATTTGCAGCAAACTTCAACCCTATTCCCTTCCGTTCACCAAGGAAATTTCCCATCAATCATTCAGAAGACTCAGCAATTACTATTCGATTAGAGCTATGCTTGCAAACCTGTAATTTCCTCGTTGCTGAACGAAAGGGATGCTTGGGAAAAACAGTCATGGCGGCGGCATGAAAGGCTTCCTACCTTCATTCCATATATTTTTTATAAGTGTCGAGCCACCCAATCCTGCCGGCAAAATGTTGCACCGATTGCATTCTTTGGAAGTCAGAACTCGTCCAAAATGCCTTGGCAGGTCTTGGAATCCACCCACAGAACGGCCAGAGAGACAACTTTACCCATGGACCGCCATCTTTCGATTCGAATATTTCTGGCGTTCCAATCAAGACAAAATCATCTCTCACCTCTGGTTTCTTTCAGATGCTGGCCTCTACCCACCACTCTAGCTTAATGATGCCAGCCTGGGGGCTTCTGCAGTGAAAAATGACTCGAAAAATCACTTATAAACACAAAACGAGCCAAATCCAAGCCCAACAGCTCGCTTACGAACGAAGCAACTGCCGACTACTGACGTCACAATAAAAATCTGAGCCCTCGGTGTTTCGAAACAGCACACATTTTTACTTGGACTTCTTATATGCAATCACGAAGTTCTACAGAATGTATAAGCCCAAAAAACCCCTTAAGAAAGTCACAGAAATCTGCCGGTTAAAGGGTTAAGGAGAACAATAGAGGTCACGTGACCACACCTTTTAACACGACAGAGTGAAAGCTAGGGTTAAAACAAGCCTATAATGGTGTATGGATTAGGGTTGCAGGGTCAGGGCTTGTGGGTTAGGGTTAGGGTTAGGGTTAAGTTGTTGGGGTTAGGGTTAGATTTTGGGTTAGGGTTGCAGTTTGGGCCTGGGCTAGTCACGTGACCAGCACTCCTGCCACACTGGATCACCTTAGTTAAGGTAACTGTAGCCTTATGATTGCATTGAGCCCTAATAAAGTCTCTGGCCAAGCTACAATGTCAAATTATTTACTCCTCTTGCTTCAATTTTGTGCTGTGGTATAATTATAAAGGTGTTGAGGGGTATTGCCATCTACCCTCCCCTCCAACTTCTTGTCCTGCGGTCAAGTTGACACAAAGATTTGTATGAGGACTGGTGTTGATGGGCTTTGCATTTTTGAGTCGTTTGCGAATTCGAAAGATGAATTGACTGGCAAAAAATATTTTTGGTTAACCCTTTAACCGGCAATCGTACATATGTGTACGAAAAACACCAGCAGTGATTGAAAACACTCTAGCTTTTACATATCTGGGCACATGATATTAATGACTGCTTTTTATGGCAAAGTGATAATTTTCATAGCTTTAAAAGCCAACTAACTGACTACAACTCTTAATTTCTGTTGCATATGGTTGTTTGTTCAGCAGCAAATTTGAAAATGCCCGTTTTCTACGTAACAGGACAACAACAAAAAACACACATCTTTGCCTCCATTTTTTTAATGAAAAAATAATTCTGACTTCAAAAATATACATTTGCAGCAAACTTCAACCCTATTCCCTTCCGTTCACCAAGGAAATTTCCCATCAATCATTCAGAAGACTCAGCAATTACTATTCGATTAGAGCTATGCTTGCAAACCTGTAATTTCCTCGTTGCTGAACGAAAGGGATGCTTGGGAAAAACAGTCATGGCGGCGGCATGAAAGGCTTCCTACCTTCATTCCATATATTTTTTATAAGTGTCGAGCCACCCAATCCTGCCGGCAAAATGTTGCACCGATTGCATTCTTTGGAAGTCAGAACTCGTCCAAAATGCCTTGGCAGGTCTTGGAATCCACCCACAGAACGGCCAGAGAGACAACTTTACCCATGGACCGCCATCTTTCGATTCGAATATTTCTGGCGTTCCAATCAAGACAAAATCATCTCTCACCTCTGGTTTCTTTCAGATGCTGGCCTCTACCCACCACTCTAGCTTAATGATGCCAGCCTGGGGGCTTCTGCAGTGAAAAATGACTCGAAAAATCACTTATAAACACAAAACGAGCCAAATCCAAGCCCAACAGCTCGCTTACGAACGAAGCAACTGCCGACTACTGACGTCACAATAAAAATCTGAGCCCTCGGTGTTTCGAAACAGCACACATTTTTACTTGGACTTCTTATATGCAATCACGAAGTTCTACAGAATGTATAAGCCCAAAAAACCCCTTAAGAAAGTCACAGAAATCTGCCGGTTAAAGGGTTAAGGAGAACAATAGAGGTCACGTGACCACACCTTTTAACACGACAGAGTGAAAGCTAGGGTTAAAACAAGCCTATAATGGTGTATGGATTAGGGTTGCAGGGTCAGGGCTTGTGGGTTAGGGTTAGGGTTAGGGTTAAGTTGTTGGGGTTAGGGTTAGATTTTGGGTTAGGGTTGCAGTTTGGGCCTGGGCTAGTCACGTGACCAGCACTCCTGCCACACTGGATCACCTTAGTTAAGGTAACTGTAGCCTTATGATTGCATTGAGCCCTAATAAAGTCTCTGGCCAAGCTACAATGTCAAATTATTTACTCCTCTTGCTTCAATTTTGTGCTGTGGTATAATTATAAAGGTGTTGAGGGGTATTGCCATCTACCCTCCCCTCCAACTTCTTGTCCTGCGGTCAAGTTGACACAAAGATTTGTATGAGGACTGGTGTTGATGGGCTTTGCATTTTTGAGTCGTTTGCGAATTCGAAAGATGAATTGACTGGCAAAAAATATTTTTGGTTAACCCTTTAACCGGCAATCGTACATATGTGTACGAAAAACACCAGCAGTGATTGAAAACACTCTAGCTTTTACATATCTGGGCACATGATATTAATGACTGCTTTTTATGGCAAAGTGATAATTTTCATAGCTTTAAAAGCCAACTAACTGACTACAACTCTTAATTTCTGTTGCATATGGTTGTTTGTTCAGCAGCAAATTTGAAAATGCCCGTTTTCTACGTAACAGGACAACAACAAAAAACACACATCTTTGCCTCCATTTTTTTAATGAAAAAATAATTCTGACTTCAAAAATATACATTTGCAGCAAACTTCAACCCTATTCCCTTCCGTTCACCAAGGAAATTTCCCATCAATCATTCAGAAGACTCAGCAATTACTATTCGATTAGAGCTATGCTTGCAAACCTGTAATTTCCTCGTTGCTGAACGAAAGGGATGCTTGGGAAAAACAGTCATGGCGGCGGCATGAAAGGCTTCCTACCTTCATTCCATATATTTTTTATAAGTGTCGAGCCACCCAATCCTGCCGGCAAAATGTTGCACCGATTGCATTCTTTGGAAGTCAGAACTCGTCCAAAATGCCTTGGCAGGTCTTGGAATCCACCCACAGAACGGCCAGAGAGACAACTTTACCCATGGACCGCCATCTTTCGATTCGAATATTTCTGGCGTTCCAATCAAGACAAAATCATCTCTCACCTCTGGTTTCTTTCAGATGCTGGCCTCTACCCACCACTCTAGCTTAATGATGCCAGCCTGGGGGCTTCTGCAGTGAAAAATGACTCGAAAAATCACTTATAAACACAAAACGAGCCAAATCCAAGCCCAACAGCTCGCTTACGAACGAAGCAACTGCCGACTACTGACGTCACAATAAAAATCTGAGCCCTCGGTGTTTCGAAACAGCACACATTTTTACTTGGACTTCTTATATGCAATCACGAAGTTCTACAGAATGTATAAGCCCAAAAAACCCCTTAAGAAAGTCACAGAAATCTGCCGGTTAAAGGGTTAAGGAGAACAATAGAGGTCACGTGACCACACCTTTTAACACGACAGAGTGAAAGCTAGGGTTAAAACAAGCCTATAATGGTGTATGGATTAGGGTTGCAGGGTCAGGGCTTGTGGGTTAGGGTTAGGGTTAGGGTTAAGTTGTTGGGGTTAGGGTTAGATTTTGGGTTAGGGTTGCAGTTTGGGCCTGGGCTAGTCACGTGACCAGCACTCCTGCCACACTGGATCACCTTAGTTAAGGTAACTGTAGCCTTATGATTGCATTGAGCCCTAATAAAGTCTCTGGCCAAGCTACAATGTCAAATTATTTACTCCTCTTGCTTCAATTTTGTGCTGTGGTATAATTATAAAGGTGTTGAGGGGTATTGCCATCTACCCTCCCCTCCAACTTCTTGTCCTGCGGTCAAGTTGACACAAAGATTTGTATGAGGACTGGTGTTGATGGGCTTTGCATTTTTGAGTCGTTTGCGAATTCGAAAGATGAATTGACTGGCAAAAAATATTTTTGGTTAACCCTTTAACCGGCAATCGTACATATGTGTACGAAAAACACCAGCAGTGATTGAAAACACTCTAGCTTTTACATATCTGGGCACATGATATTAATGACTGCTTTTTATGGCAAAGTGATAATTTTCATAGCTTTAAAAGCCAACTAACTGACTACAACTCTTAATTTCTGTTGCATATGGTTGTTTGTTCAGCAGCAAATTTGAAAATGCCCGTTTTCTACGTAACAGGACAACAACAAAAAACACACATCTTTGCCTCCATTTTTTTAATGAAAAAATAATTCTGACTTCAAAAATATACATTTGCAGCAAACTTCAACCCTATTCCCTTCCGTTCACCAAGGAAATTTCCCATCAATCATTCAGAAGACTCAGCAATTACTATTCGATTAGAGCTATGCTTGCAAACCTGTAATTTCCTCGTTGCTGAACGAAAGGGATGCTTGGGAAAAACAGTCATGGCGGCGGCATGAAAGGCTTCCTACCTTCATTCCATATATTTTTTATAAGTGTCGAGCCACCCAATCCTGCCGGCAAAATGTTGCACCGATTGCATTCTTTGGAAGTCAGAACTCGTCCAAAATGCCTTGGCAGGTCTTGGAATCCACCCACAGAACGGCCAGAGAGACAACTTTACCCATGGACCGCCATCTTTCGATTCGAATATTTCTGGCGTTCCAATCAAGACAAAATCATCTCTCACCTCTGGTTTCTTTCAGATGCTGGCCTCTACCCACCACTCTAGCTTAATGATGCCAGCCTGGGGGCTTCTGCAGTGAAAAATGACTCGAAAAATCACTTATAAACACAAAACGAGCCAAATCCAAGCCCAACAGCTCGCTTACGAACGAAGCAACTGCCGACTACTGACGTCACAATAAAAATCTGAGCCCTCGGTGTTTCGAAACAGCACACATTTTTACTTGGACTTCTTATATGCAATCACGAAGTTCTACAGAATGTATAAGCCCAAAAAACCCCTTAAGAAAGTCACAGAAATCTGCCGGTTAAAGGGTTAAGGAGAACAATAGAGGTCACGTGACCACACCTTTTAACACGACAGAGTGAAAGCTAGGGTTAAAACAAGCCTATAATGGTGTATGGATTAGGGTTGCAGGGTCAGGGCTTGTGGGTTAGGGTTAGGGTTAGGGTTAAGTTGTTGGGGTTAGGGTTAGATTTTGGGTTAGGGTTGCAGTTTGGGCCTGGGCTAGTCACGTGACCAGCACTCCTGCCACACTGGATCACCTTAGTTAAGGTAACTGTAGCCTTATGATTGCATTGAGCCCTAATAAAGTCTCTGGCCAAGCTACAATGTCAAATTATTTACTCCTCTTGCTTCAATTTTGTGCTGTGGTATAATTATAAAGGTGTTGAGGGGTATTGCCATCTACCCTCCCCTCCAACTTCTTGTCCTGCGGTCAAGTTGACACAAAGATTTGTATGAGGACTGGTGTTGATGGGCTTTGCATTTTTGAGTCGTTTGCGAATTCGAAAGATGAATTGACTGGCAAAAAATATTTTTGGTTAACCCTTTAACCGGCAATCGTACATATGTGTACGAAAAACACCAGCAGTGATTGAAAACACTCTAGCTTTTACATATCTGGGCACATGATATTAATGACTGCTTTTTATGGCAAAGTGATAATTTTCATAGCTTTAAAAGCCAACTAACTGACTACAACTCTTAATTTCTGTTGCATATGGTTGTTTGTTCAGCAGCAAATTTGAAAATGCCCGTTTTCTACGTAACAGGACAACAACAAAAAACACACATCTTTGCCTCCATTTTTTTAATGAAAAAATAATTCTGACTTCAAAAATATACATTTGCAGCAAACTTCAACCCTATTCCCTTCCGTTCACCAAGGAAATTTCCCATCAATCATTCAGAAGACTCAGCAATTACTATTCGATTAGAGCTATGCTTGCAAACCTGTAATTTCCTCGTTGCTGAACGAAAGGGATGCTTGGGAAAAACAGTCATGGCGGCGGCATGAAAGGCTTCCTACCTTCATTCCATATATTTTTTATAAGTGTCGAGCCACCCAATCCTGCCGGCAAAATGTTGCACCGATTGCATTCTTTGGAAGTCAGAACTCGTCCAAAATGCCTTGGCAGGTCTTGGAATCCACCCACAGAACGGCCAGAGAGACAACTTTACCCATGGACCGCCATCTTTCGATTCGAATATTTCTGGCGTTCCAATCAAGACAAAATCATCTCTCACCTCTGGTTTCTTTCAGATGCTGGCCTCTACCCACCACTCTAGCTTAATGATGCCAGCCTGGGGGCTTCTGCAGTGAAAAATGACTCGAAAAATCACTTATAAACACAAAACGAGCCAAATCCAAGCCCAACAGCTCGCTTACGAACGAAGCAACTGCCGACTACTGACGTCACAATAAAAATCTGAGCCCTCGGTGTTTCGAAACAGCACACATTTTTACTTGGACTTCTTATATGCAATCACGAAGTTCTACAGAATGTATAAGCCCAAAAAACCCCTTAAGAAAGTCACAGAAATCTGCCGGTTAAAGGGTTAAGGAGAACAATAGAGGTCACGTGACCACACCTTTTAACACGACAGAGTGAAAGCTAGGGTTAAAACAAGCCTATAATGGTGTATGGATTAGGGTTGCAGGGTCAGGGCTTGTGGGTTAGGGTTAGGGTTAGGGTTAAGTTGTTGGGGTTAGGGTTAGATTTTGGGTTAGGGTTGCAGTTTGGGCCTGGGCTAGTCACGTGACCAGCACTCCTGCCACACTGGATCACCTTAGTTAAGGTAACTGTAGCCTTATGATTGCATTGAGCCCTAATAAAGTCTCTGGCCAAGCTACAATGTCAAATTATTTACTCCTCTTGCTTCAATTTTGTGCTGTGGTATAATTATAAAGGTGTTGAGGGGTATTGCCATCTACCCTCCCCTCCAACTTCTTGTCCTGCGGTCAAGTTGACACAAAGATTTGTATGAGGACTGGTGTTGATGGGCTTTGCATTTTTGAGTCGTTTGCGAATTCGAAAGATGAATTGACTGGCAAAAAATATTTTTGGTTAACCCTTTAACCGGCAATCGTACATATGTGTACGAAAAACACCAGCAGTGATTGAAAACACTCTAGCTTTTACATATCTGGGCACATGATATTAATGACTGCTTTTTATGGCAAAGTGATAATTTTCATAGCTTTAAAAGCCAACTAACTGACTACAACTCTTAATTTCTGTTGCATATGGTTGTTTGTTCAGCAGCAAATTTGAAAATGCCCGTTTTCTACGTAACAGGACAACAACAAAAAACACACATCTTTGCCTCCATTTTTTTAATGAAAAAATAATTCTGACTTCAAAAATATACATTTGCAGCAAACTTCAACCCTATTCCCTTCCGTTCACCAAGGAAATTTCCCATCAATCATTCAGAAGACTCAGCAATTACTATTCGATTAGAGCTATGCTTGCAAACCTGTAATTTCCTCGTTGCTGAACGAAAGGGATGCTTGGGAAAAACAGTCATGGCGGCGGCATGAAAGGCTTCCTACCTTCATTCCATATATTTTTTATAAGTGTCGAGCCACCCAATCCTGCCGGCAAAATGTTGCACCGATTGCATTCTTTGGAAGTCAGAACTCGTCCAAAATGCCTTGGCAGGTCTTGGAATCCACCCACAGAACGGCCAGAGAGACAACTTTACCCATGGACCGCCATCTTTCGATTCGAATATTTCTGGCGTTCCAATCAAGACAAAATCATCTCTCACCTCTGGTTTCTTTCAGATGCTGGCCTCTACCCACCACTCTAGCTTAATGATGCCAGCCTGGGGGCTTCTGCAGTGAAAAATGACTCGAAAAATCACTTATAAACACAAAACGAGCCAAATCCAAGCCCAACAGCTCGCTTACGAACGAAGCAACTGCCGACTACTGACGTCACAATAAAAATCTGAGCCCTCGGTGTTTCGAAACAGCACACATTTTTACTTGGACTTCTTATATGCAATCACGAAGTTCTACAGAATGTATAAGCCCAAAAAACCCCTTAAGAAAGTCACAGAAATCTGCCGGTTAAAGGGTTAAGGAGAACAATAGAGGTCACGTGACCACACCTTTTAACACGACAGAGTGAAAGCTAGGGTTAAAACAAGCCTATAATGGTGTATGGATTAGGGTTGCAGGGTCAGGGCTTGTGGGTTAGGGTTAGGGTTAGGGTTAAGTTGTTGGGGTTAGGGTTAGATTTTGGGTTAGGGTTGCAGTTTGGGCCTGGGCTAGTCACGTGACCAGCACTCCTGCCACACTGGATCACCTTAGTTAAGGTAACTGTAGCCTTATGATTGCATTGAGCCCTAATAAAGTCTCTGGCCAAGCTACAATGTCAAATTATTTACTCCTCTTGCTTCAATTTTGTGCTGTGGTATAATTATAAAGGTGTTGAGGGGTATTGCCATCTACCCTCCCCTCCAACTTCTTGTCCTGCGGTCAAGTTGACACAAAGATTTGTATGAGGACTGGTGTTGATGGGCTTTGCATTTTTGAGTCGTTTGCGAATTCGAAAGATGAATTGACTGGCAAAAAATATTTTTGGTTAACCCTTTAACCGGCAATCGTACATATGTGTACGAAAAACACCAGCAGTGATTGAAAACACTCTAGCTTTTACATATCTGGGCACATGATATTAATGACTGCTTTTTATGGCAAAGTGATAATTTTCATAGCTTTAAAAGCCAACTAACTGACTACAACTCTTAATTTCTGTTGCATATGGTTGTTTGTTCAGCAGCAAATTTGAAAATGCCCGTTTTCTACGTAACAGGACAACAACAAAAAACACACATCTTTGCCTCCATTTTTTTAATGAAAAAATAATTCTGACTTCAAAAATATACATTTGCAGCAAACTTCAACCCTATTCCCTTCCGTTCACCAAGGAAATTTCCCATCAATCATTCAGAAGACTCAGCAATTACTATTCGATTAGAGCTATGCTTGCAAACCTGTAATTTCCTCGTTGCTGAACGAAAGGGATGCTTGGGAAAAACAGTCATGGCGGCGGCATGAAAGGCTTCCTACCTTCATTCCATATATTTTTTATAAGTGTCGAGCCACCCAATCCTGCCGGCAAAATGTTGCACCGATTGCATTCTTTGGAAGTCAGAACTCGTCCAAAATGCCTTGGCAGGTCTTGGAATCCACCCACAGAACGGCCAGAGAGACAACTTTACCCATGGACCGCCATCTTTCGATTCGAATATTTCTGGCGTTCCAATCAAGACAAAATCATCTCTCACCTCTGGTTTCTTTCAGATGCTGGCCTCTACCCACCACTCTAGCTTAATGATGCCAGCCTGGGGGCTTCTGCAGTGAAAAATGACTCGAAAAATCACTTATAAACACAAAACGAGCCAAATCCAAGCCCAACAGCTCGCTTACGAACGAAGCAACTGCCGACTACTGACGTCACAATAAAAATCTGAGCCCTCGGTGTTTCGAAACAGCACACATTTTTACTTGGACTTCTTATATGCAATCACGAAGTTCTACAGAATGTATAAGCCCAAAAAACCCCTTAAGAAAGTCACAGAAATCTGCCGGTTAAAGGGTTAAGGAGAACAATAGAGGTCACGTGACCACACCTTTTAACACGACAGAGTGAAAGCTAGGGTTAAAACAAGCCTATAATGGTGTATGGATTAGGGTTGCAGGGTCAGGGCTTGTGGGTTAGGGTTAGGGTTAGGGTTAAGTTGTTGGGGTTAGGGTTAGATTTTGGGTTAGGGTTGCAGTTTGGGCCTGGGCTAGTCACGTGACCAGCACTCCTGCCACACTGGATCACCTTAGTTAAGGTAACTGTAGCCTTATGATTGCATTGAGCCCTAATAAAGTCTCTGGCCAAGCTACAATGTCAAATTATTTACTCCTCTTGCTTCAATTTTGTGCTGTGGTATAATTATAAAGGTGTTGAGGGGTATTGCCATCTACCCTCCCTCCAACTTCTTGTCCTGCGGTCAAGTTGACACAAAGATTTGTATGAGGACTGGTGTTGATGGGCTTTGCATTTTTGAGTCGTTTGCGAATTCGAAAGATGAATTGACTGGCAAAAAATATTTTTGGTTAACCCTTTAACCGGCAATCGTACATATGTGTACGAAAAACACCAGCAGTGATTGAAAACACTCTAGCTTTTACATATCTGGGCACATGATATTAATGACTGCTTTTTATGGCAAAGTGATAATTTTCATAGCTTTAAAAGCCAACTAACTGACTACAACTCTTAATTTCTGTTGCATATGGTTGTTTGTTCAGCAGCAAATTTGAAAATGCCCGTTTTCTACGTAACAGGACAACAACAAAAAACACACATCTTTGCCTCCATTTTTTTAATGAAAAAATAATTCTGACTTCAAAAATATACATTTGCAGCAAACTTCAACCCTATTCCCTTCCGTTCACCAAGGAAATTTCCCATCAATCATTCAGAAGACTCAGCAATTACTATTCGATTAGAGCTATGCTTGCAAACCTGTAATTTCCTCGTTGCTGAACGAAAGGGATGCTTGGGAAAAACAGTCATGGCGGCGGCATGAAAGGCTTCCTACCTTCATTCCATATATTTTTTATAAGTGTCGAGCCACCCAATCCTGCCGGCAAAATGTTGCACCGATTGCATTCTTTGGAAGTCAGAACTCGTCCAAAATGCCTTGGCAGGTCTTGGAATCCACCCACAGAACGGCCAGAGAGACAACTTTACCCATGGACCGCCATCTTTCGATTCGAATATTTCTGGCGTTCCAATCAAGACAAAATCATCTCTCACCTCTGGTTTCTTTCAGATGCTGGCCTCTACCCACCACTCTAGCTTAATGATGCCAGCCTGGGGGCTTCTGCAGTGAAAAATGACTCGAAAAATCACTTATAAACACAAAACGAGCCAAATCCAAGCCCAACAGCTCGCTTACGAACGAAGCAACTGCCGACTACTGACGTCACAATAAAAATCTGAGCCCTCGGTGTTTCGAAACAGCACACATTTTTACTTGGACTTCTTATATGCAATCACGAAGTTCTACAGAATGTATAAGCCCAAAAAACCCCTTAAGAAAGTCACAGAAATCTGCCGGTTAAAGGGTTAAGGAGAACAATAGAGGTCACGTGACCACACCTTTTAACACGACAGAGTGAAAGCTAGGGTTAAAACAAGCCTATAATGGTGTATGGATTAGGGTTGCAGGGTCAGGGCTTGTGGGTTAGGGTTAGGGTTAGGGTTAAGTTGTTGGGGTTAGGGTTAGATTTTGGGTTAGGGTTGCAGTTTGGGCCTGGGCTAGTCACGTGACCAGCACTCCTGCCACACTGGATCACCTTAGTTAAGGTAACTGTAGCCTTATGATTGCATTGAGCCCTAATAAAGTCTCTGGCCAAGCTACAATGTCAAATTATTTACTCCTCTTGCTTCAATTTTGTGCTGTGGTATAATTATAAAGGTGTTGAGGGGTATTGCCATCTACCCTCCCCTCCAACTTCTTGTCCTGCGGTCAAGTTGACACAAAGATTTGTATGAGGACTGGTGTTGATGGGCTTTGCATTTTTGAGTCGTTTGCGAATTCGAAAGATGAATTGACTGGCAAAAAATATTTTTGGTTAACCCTTTAACCGGCAATCGTACATATGTGTACGAAAAACACCAGCAGTGATTGAAAACACTCTAGCTTTTACATATCTGGGCACATGATATTAATGACTGCTTTTTATGGCAAAGTGATAATTTTCATAGCTTTAAAAGCCAACTAACTGACTACAACTCTTAATTTCTGTTGCATATGGTTGTTTGTTCAGCAGCAAATTTGAAAATGCCCGTTTTCTACGTAACAGGACAACAACAAAAAACACACATCTTTGCCTCCATTTTTTTAATGAAAAAATAATTCTGACTTCAAAAATATACATTTGCAGCAAACTTCAACCCTATTCCCTTCCGTTCACCAAGGAAATTTCCCATCAATCATTCAGAAGACTCAGCAATTACTATTCGATTAGAGCTATGCTTGCAAACCTGTAATTTCCTCGTTGCTGAACGAAAGGGATGCTTGGGAAAAACAGTCATGGCGGCGGCATGAAAGGCTTCCTACCTTCATTCCATATATTTTTTATAAGTGTCGAGCCACCCAATCCTGCCGGCAAAATGTTGCACCGATTGCATTCTTTGGAAGTCAGAACTCGTCCAAAATGCCTTGGCAGGTCTTGGAATCCACCCACAGAACGGCCAGAGAGACAACTTTACCCATGGACCGCCATCTTTCGATTCGAATATTTCTGGCGTTCCAATCAAGACAAAATCATCTCTCACCTCTGGTTTCTTTCAGATGCTGGCCTCTACCCACCACTCTAGCTTAATGATGCCAGCCTGGGGGCTTCTGCAGTGAAAAATGACTCGAAAAATCACTTATAAACACAAAACGAGCCAAATCCAAGCCCAACAGCTCGCTTACGAACGAAGCAACTGCCGACTACTGACGTCACAATAAAAATCTGAGCCCTCGGTGTTTCGAAACAGCACACATTTTTACTTGGACTTCTTATATGCAATCACGAAGTTCTACAGAATGTATAAGCCCAAAAAACCCCTTAAGAAAGTCACAGAAATCTGCCGGTTAAAGGGTTAAGGAGAACAATAGAGGTCACGTGACCACACCTTTTAACACGACAGAGTGAAAGCTAGGGTTAAAACAAGCCTATAATGGTGTATGGATTAGGGTTGCAGGGTCAGGGCTTGTGGGTTAGGGTTAGGGTTAGGGTTAAGTTGTTGGGGTTAGGGTTAGATTTTGGGTTAGGGTTGCAGTTTGGGCCTGGGCTAGTCACGTGACCAGCACTCCTGCCACACTGGATCACCTTAGTTAAGGTAACTGTAGCCTTATGATTGCATTGAGCCCTAATAAAGTCTCTGGCCAAGCTACAATGTCAAATTATTTACTCCTCTTGCTTCAATTTTGTGCTGTGGTATAATTATAAAGGTGTTGAGGGGTATTGCCATCTACCCTCCCCTCCAACTTCTTGTCCTGCGGTCAAGTTGACACAAAGATTTGTATGAGGACTGGTGTTGATGGGCTTTGCATTTTTGAGTCGTTTGCGAATTCGAAAGATGAATTGACTGGCAAAAAATATTTTTGGTTAACCCTTTAACCGGCAATCGTACATATGTGTACGAAAAACACCAGCAGTGATTGAAAACACTCTAGCTTTTACATATCTGGGCACATGATATTAATGACTGCTTTTTATGGCAAAGTGATAATTTTCATAGCTTTAAAAGCCAACTAACTGACTACAACTCTTAATTTCTGTTGCATATGGTTGTTTGTTCAGCAGCAAATTTGAAAATGCCCGTTTTCTACGTAACAGGACAACAACAAAAAACACACATCTTTGCCTCCATTTTTTTAATGAAAAAATAATTCTGACTTCAAAAATATACATTTGCAGCAAACTTCAACCCTATTCCCTTCCGTTCACCAAGGAAATTTCCCATCAATCATTCAGAAGACTCAGCAATTACTATTCGATTAGAGCTATGCTTGCAAACCTGTAATTTCCTCGTTGCTGAACGAAAGGGATGCTTGGGAAAAACAGTCATGGCGGCGGCATGAAAGGCTTCCTACCTTCATTCCATATATTTTTTATAAGTGTCGAGCCACCCAATCCTGCCGGCAAAATGTTGCACCGATTGCATTCTTTGGAAGTCAGAACTCGTCCAAAATGCCTTGGCAGGTCTTGGAATCCACCCACAGAACGGCCAGAGAGACAACTTTACCCATGGACCGCCATCTTTCGATTCGAATATTTCTGGCGTTCCAATCAAGACAAAATCATCTCTCACCTCTGGTTTCTTTCAGATGCTGGCCTCTACCCACCACTCTAGCTTAATGATGCCAGCCTGGGGGCTTCTGCAGTGAAAAATGACTCGAAAAATCACTTATAAACACAAAACGAGCCAAATCCAAGCCCAACAGCTCGCTTACGAACGAAGCAACTGCCGACTACTGACGTCACAATAAAAATCTGAGCCCTCGGTGTTTCGAAACAGCACACATTTTTACTTGGACTTCTTATATGCAATCACGAAGTTCTACAGAATGTATAAGCCCAAAAAACCCCTTAAGAAAGTCACAGAAATCTGCCGGTTAAAGGGTTAAGGAGAACAATAGAGGTCACGTGACCACACCTTTTAACACGACAGAGTGAAAGCTAGGGTTAAAACAAGCCTATAATGGTGTATGGATTAGGGTTGCAGGGTCAGGGCTTGTGGGTTAGGGTTAGGGTTAGGGTTAAGTTGTTGGGGTTAGGGTTAGATTTTGGGTTAGGGTTGCAGTTTGGGCCTGGGCTAGTCACGTGACCAGCACTCCTGCCACACTGGATCACCTTAGTTAAGGTAACTGTAGCCTTATGATTGCATTGAGCCCTAATAAAGTCTCTGGCCAAGCTACAATGTCAAATTATTTACTCCTCTTGCTTCAATTTTGTGCTGTGGTATAATTATAAAGGTGTTGAGGGGTATTGCCATCTACCCTCCCCTCCAACTTCTTGTCCTGCGGTCAAGTTGACACAAAGATTTGTATGAGGACTGGTGTTGATGGGCTTTGCATTTTTGAGTCGTTTGCGAATTCGAAAGATGAATTGACTGGCAAAAAATATTTTTGGTTAACCCTTTAACCGGCAATCGTACATATGTGTACGAAAAACACCAGCAGTGATTGAAAACACTCTAGCTTTTACATATCTGGGCACATGATATTAATGACTGCTTTTTATGGCAAAGTGATAATTTTCATAGCTTTAAAAGCCAACTAACTGACTACAACTCTTAATTTCTGTTGCATATGGTTGTTTGTTCAGCAGCAAATTTGAAAATGCCCGTTTTCTACGTAACAGGACAACAACAAAAAACACACATCTTTGCCTCCATTTTTTTAATGAAAAAATAATTCTGACTTCAAAAATATACATTTGCAGCAAACTTCAACCCTATTCCCTTCCGTTCACCAAGGAAATTTCCCATCAATCATTCAGAAGACTCAGCAATTACTATTCGATTAGAGCTATGCTTGCAAACCTGTAATTTCCTCGTTGCTGAACGAAAGGGATGCTTGGGAAAAACAGTCATGGCGGCGGCATGAAAGGCTTCCTACCTTCATTCCATATATTTTTTATAAGTGTCGAGCCACCCAATCCTGCCGGCAAAATGTTGCACCGATTGCATTCTTTGGAAGTCAGAACTCGTCCAAAATGCCTTGGCAGGTCTTGGAATCCACCCACAGAACGGCCAGAGAGACAACTTTACCCATGGACCGCCATCTTTCGATTCGAATATTTCTGGCGTTCCAATCAAGACAAAATCATCTCTCACCTCTGGTTTCTTTCAGATGCTGGCCTCTACCCACCACTCTAGCTTAATGATGCCAGCCTGGGGGCTTCTGCAGTGAAAAATGACTCGAAAAATCACTTATAAACACAAAACGAGCCAAATCCAAGCCCAACAGCTCGCTTACGAACGAAGCAACTGCCGACTACTGACGTCACAATAAAAATCTGAGCCCTCGGTGTTTCGAAACAGCACACATTTTTACTTGGACTTCTTATATGCAATCACGAAGTTCTACAGAATGTATAAGCCCAAAAAACCCCTTAAGAAAGTCACAGAAATCTGCCGGTTAAAGGGTTAAGGAGAACAATAGAGGTCACGTGACCACACCTTTTAACACGACAGAGTGAAAGCTAGGGTTAAAACAAGCCTATAATGGTGTATGGATTAGGGTTGCAGGGTCAGGGCTTGTGGGTTAGGGTTAGGGTTAGGGTTAAGTTGTTGGGGTTAGGGTTAGATTTTGGGTTAGGGTTGCAGTTTGGGCCTGGGCTAGTCACGTGACCAGCACTCCTGCCACACTGGATCACCTTAGTTAAGGTAACTGTAGCCTTATGATTGCATTGAGCCCTAATAAAGTCTCTGGCCAAGCTACAATGTCAAATTATTTACTCCTCTTGCTTCAATTTTGTGCTGTGGTATAATTATAAAGGTGTTGAGGGGTATTGCCATCTACCCTCCCTCCAACTTCTTGTCCTGCGGTCAAGTTGACACAAAGATTTGTATGAGGACTGGTGTTGATGGGCTTTGCATTTTTGAGTCGTTTGCGAATTCGAAAGATGAATTGACTGGCAAAAAATATTTTTGGTTAACCCTTTAACCGGCAATCGTACATATGTGTACGAAAAACACCAGCAGTGATTGAAAACACTCTAGCTTTTACATATCTGGGCACATGATATTAATGACTGCTTTTTATGGCAAAGTGATAATTTTCATAGCTTTAAAAGCCAACTAACTGACTACAACTCTTAATTTCTGTTGCATATGGTTGTTTGTTCAGCAGCAAATTTGAAAATGCCCGTTTTCTACGTAACAGGACAACAACAAAAAACACACATCTTTGCCTCCATTTTTTTAATGAAAAAATAATTCTGACTTCAAAAATATACATTTGCAGCAAACTTCAACCCTATTCCCTTCCGTTCACCAAGGAAATTTCCCATCAATCATTCAGAAGACTCAGCAATTACTATTCGATTAGAGCTATGCTTGCAAACCTGTAATTTCCTCGTTGCTGAACGAAAGGGATGCTTGGGAAAAACAGTCATGGCGGCGGCATGAAAGGCTTCCTACCTTCATTCCATATATTTTTTATAAGTGTCGAGCCACCCAATCCTGCCGGCAAAATGTTGCACCGATTGCATTCTTTGGAAGTCAGAACTCGTCCAAAATGCCTTGGCAGGTCTTGGAATCCACCCACAGAACGGCCAGAGAGACAACTTTACCCATGGACCGCCATCTTTCGATTCGAATATTTCTGGCGTTCCAATCAAGACAAAATCATCTCTCACCTCTGGTTTCTTTCAGATGCTGGCCTCTACCCACCACTCTAGCTTAATGATGCCAGCCTGGGGGCTTCTGCAGTGAAAAATGACTCGAAAAATCACTTATAAACACAAAACGAGCCAAATCCAAGCCCAACAGCTCGCTTACGAACGAAGCAACTGCCGACTACTGACGTCACAATAAAAATCTGAGCCCTCGGTGTTTCGAAACAGCACACATTTTTACTTGGACTTCTTATATGCAATCACGAAGTTCTACAGAATGTATAAGCCCAAAAAACCCCTTAAGAAAGTCACAGAAATCTGCCGGTTAAAGGGTTAAGGAGAACAATAGAGGTCACGTGACCACACCTTTTAACACGACAGAGTGAAAGCTAGGGTTAAAACAAGCCTATAATGGTGTATGGATTAGGGTTGCAGGGTCAGGGCTTGTGGGTTAGGGTTAGGGTTAGGGTTAAGTTGTTGGGGTTAGGGTTAGATTTTGGGTTAGGGTTGCAGTTTGGGCCTGGGCTAGTCACGTGACCAGCACTCCTGCCACACTGGATCACCTTAGTTAAGGTAACTGTAGCCTTATGATTGCATTGAGCCCTAATAAAGTCTCTGGCCAAGCTACAATGTCAAATTATTTACTCCTCTTGCTTCAATTTTGTGCTGTGGTATAATTATAAAGGTGTTGAGGGGTATTGCCATCTACCCTCCCCTCCAACTTCTTGTCCTGCGGTCAAGTTGACACAAAGATTTGTATGAGGACTGGTGTTGATGGGCTTTGCATTTTTGAGTCGTTTGCGAATTCGAAAGATGAATTGACTGGCAAAAAATATTTTTGGTTAACCCTTTAACCGGCAATCGTACATATGTGTACGAAAAACACCAGCAGTGATTGAAAACACTCTAGCTTTTACATATCTGGGCACATGATATTAATGACTGCTTTTTATGGCAAAGTGATAATTTTCATAGCTTTAAAAGCCAACTAACTGACTACAACTCTTAATTTCTGTTGCATATGGTTGTTTGTTCAGCAGCAAATTTGAAAATGCCCGTTTTCTACGTAACAGGACAACAACAAAAAACACACATCTTTGCCTCCATTTTTTTAATGAAAAAATAATTCTGACTTCAAAAATATACATTTGCAGCAAACTTCAACCCTATTCCCTTCCGTTCACCAAGGAAATTTCCCATCAATCATTCAGAAGACTCAGCAATTACTATTCGATTAGAGCTATGCTTGCAAACCTGTAATTTCCTCGTTGCTGAACGAAAGGGATGCTTGGGAAAAACAGTCATGGCGGCGGCATGAAAGGCTTCCTACCTTCATTCCATATATTTTTTATAAGTGTCGAGCCACCCAATCCTGCCGGCAAAATGTTGCACCGATTGCATTCTTTGGAAGTCAGAACTCGTCCAAAATGCCTTGGCAGGTCTTGGAATCCACCCACAGAACGGCCAGAGAGACAACTTTACCCATGGACCGCCATCTTTCGATTCGAATATTTCTGGCGTTCCAATCAAGACAAAATCATCTCTCACCTCTGGTTTCTTTCAGATGCTGGCCTCTACCCACCACTCTAGCTTAATGATGCCAGCCTGGGGGCTTCTGCAGTGAAAAATGACTCGAAAAATCACTTATAAACACAAAACGAGCCAAATCCAAGCCCAACAGCTCGCTTACGAACGAAGCAACTGCCGACTACTGACGTCACAATAAAAATCTGAGCCCTCGGTGTTTCGAAACAGCACACATTTTTACTTGGACTTCTTATATGCAATCACGAAGTTCTACAGAATGTATAAGCCCAAAAAACCCCTTAAGAAAGTCACAGAAATCTGCCGGTTAAAGGGTTAAGGAGAACAATAGAGGTCACGTGACCACACCTTTTAACACGACAGAGTGAAAGCTAGGGTTAAAACAAGCCTATAATGGTGTATGGATTAGGGTTGCAGGGTCAGGGCTTGTGGGTTAGGGTTAGGGTTAGGGTTAAGTTGTTGGGGTTAGGGTTAGATTTTGGGTTAGGGTTGCAGTTTGGGCCTGGGCTAGTCACGTGACCAGCACTCCTGCCACACTGGATCACCTTAGTTAAGGTAACTGTAGCCTTATGATTGCATTGAGCCCTAATAAAGTCTCTGGCCAAGCTACAATGTCAAATTATTTACTCCTCTTGCTTCAATTTTGTGCTGTGGTATAATTATAAAGGTGTTGAGGGGTATTGCCATCTACCCTCCCCTCCAACTTCTTGTCCTGCGGTCAAGTTGACACAAAGATTTGTATGAGGACTGGTGTTGATGGGCTTTGCATTTTTGAGTCGTTTGCGAATTCGAAAGATGAATTGACTGGCAAAAAATATTTTTGGTTAACCCTTTAACCGGCAATCGTACATATGTGTACGAAAAACACCAGCAGTGATTGAAAACACTCTAGCTTTTACATATCTGGGCACATGATATTAATGACTGCTTTTTATGGCAAAGTGATAATTTTCATAGCTTTAAAAGCCAACTAACTGACTACAACTCTTAATTTCTGTTGCATATGGTTGTTTGTTCAGCAGCAAATTTGAAAATGCCCGTTTTCTACGTAACAGGACAACAACAAAAAACACACATCTTTGCCTCCATTTTTTTAATGAAAAAATAATTCTGACTTCAAAAATATACATTTGCAGCAAACTTCAACCCTATTCCCTTCCGTTCACCAAGGAAATTTCCCATCAATCATTCAGAAGACTCAGCAATTACTATTCGATTAGAGCTATGCTTGCAAACCTGTAATTTCCTCGTTGCTGAACGAAAGGGATGCTTGGGAAAAACAGTCATGGCGGCGGCATGAAAGGCTTCCTACCTTCATTCCATATATTTTTTATAAGTGTCGAGCCACCCAATCCTGCCGGCAAAATGTTGCACCGATTGCATTCTTTGGAAGTCAGAACTCGTCCAAAATGCCTTGGCAGGTCTTGGAATCCACCCACAGAACGGCCAGAGAGACAACTTTACCCATGGACCGCCATCTTTCGATTCGAATATTTCTGGCGTTCCAATCAAGACAAAATCATCTCTCACCTCTGGTTTCTTTCAGATGCTGGCCTCTACCCACCACTCTAGCTTAATGATGCCAGCCTGGGGGCTTCTGCAGTGAAAAATGACTCGAAAAATCACTTATAAACACAAAACGAGCCAAATCCAAGCCCAACAGCTCGCTTACGAACGAAGCAACTGCCGACTACTGACGTCACAATAAAAATCTGAGCCCTCGGTGTTTCGAAACAGCACACATTTTTACTTGGACTTCTTATATGCAATCACGAAGTTCTACAGAATGTATAAGCCCAAAAAACCCCTTAAGAAAGTCACAGAAATCTGCCGGTTAAAGGGTTAAGGAGAACAATAGAGGTCACGTGACCACACCTTTTAACACGACAGAGTGAAAGCTAGGGTTAAAACAAGCCTATAATGGTGTATGGATTAGGGTTGCAGGGTCAGGGCTTGTGGGTTAGGGTTAGGGTTAGGGTTAAGTTGTTGGGGTTAGGGTTAGATTTTGGGTTAGGGTTGCAGTTTGGGCCTGGGCTAGTCACGTGACCAGCACTCCTGCCACACTGGATCACCTTAGTTAAGGTAACTGTAGCCTTATGATTGCATTGAGCCCTAATAAAGTCTCTGGCCAAGCTACAATGTCAAATTATTTACTCCTCTTGCTTCAATTTTGTGCTGTGGTATAATTATAAAGGTGTTGAGGGGTATTGCCATCTACCCTCCCCTCCAACTTCTTGTCCTGCGGTCAAGTTGACACAAAGATTTGTATGAGGACTGGTGTTGATGGGCTTTGCATTTTTGAGTCGTTTGCGAATTCGAAAGATGAATTGACTGGCAAAAAATATTTTTGGTTAACCCTTTAACCGGCAATCGTACATATGTGTACGAAAAACACCAGCAGTGATTGAAAACACTCTAGCTTTTACATATCTGGGCACATGATATTAATGACTGCTTTTTATGGCAAAGTGATAATTTTCATAGCTTTAAAAGCCAACTAACTGACTACAACTCTTAATTTCTGTTGCATATGGTTGTTTGTTCAGCAGCAAATTTGAAAATGCCCGTTTTCTACGTAACAGGACAACAACAAAAAACACACATCTTTGCCTCCATTTTTTTAATGAAAAAATAATTCTGACTTCAAAAATATACATTTGCAGCAAACTTCAACCCTATTCCCTTCCGTTCACCAAGGAAATTTCCCATCAATCATTCAGAAGACTCAGCAATTACTATTCGATTAGAGCTATGCTTGCAAACCTGTAATTTCCTCGTTGCTGAACGAAAGGGATGCTTGGGAAAAACAGTCATGGCGGCGGCATGAAAGGCTTCCTACCTTCATTCCATATATTTTTTATAAGTGTCGAGCCACCCAATCCTGCCGGCAAAATGTTGCACCGATTGCATTCTTTGGAAGTCAGAACTCGTCCAAAATGCCTTGGCAGGTCTTGGAATCCACCCACAGAACGGCCAGAGAGACAACTTTACCCATGGACCGCCATCTTTCGATTCGAATATTTCTGGCGTTCCAATCAAGACAAAATCATCTCTCACCTCTGGTTTCTTTCAGATGCTGGCCTCTACCCACCACTCTAGCTTAATGATGCCAGCCTGGGGGCTTCTGCAGTGAAAAATGACTCGAAAAATCACTTATAAACACAAAACGAGCCAAATCCAAGCCCAACAGCTCGCTTACGAACGAAGCAACTGCCGACTACTGACGTCACAATAAAAATCTGAGCCCTCGGTGTTTCGAAACAGCACACATTTTTACTTGGACTTCTTATATGCAATCACGAAGTTCTACAGAATGTATAAGCCCAAAAAACCCCTTAAGAAAGTCACAGAAATCTGCCGGTTAAAGGGTTAAGGAGAACAATAGAGGTCACGTGACCACACCTTTTAACACGACAGAGTGAAAGCTAGGGTTAAAACAAGCCTATAATGGTGTATGGATTAGGGTTGCAGGGTCAGGGCTTGTGGGTTAGGGTTAGGGTTAGGGTTAAGTTGTTGGGGTTAGGGTTAGATTTTGGGTTAGGGTTGCAGTTTGGGCCTGGGCTAGTCACGTGACCAGCACTCCTGCCACACTGGATCACCTTAGTTAAGGTAACTGTAGCCTTATGATTGCATTGAGCCCTAATAAAGTCTCTGGCCAAGCTACAATGTCAAATTATTTACTCCTCTTGCTTCAATTTTGTGCTGTGGTATAATTATAAAGGTGTTGAGGGGTATTGCCATCTACCCTCCCCTCCAACTTCTTGTCCTGCGGTCAAGTTGACACAAAGATTTGTATGAGGACTGGTGTTGATGGGCTTTGCATTTTTGAGTCGTTTGCGAATTCGAAAGATGAATTGACTGGCAAAAAATATTTTTGGTTAACCCTTTAACCGGCAATCGTACATATGTGTACGAAAAACACCAGCAGTGATTGAAAACACTCTAGCTTTTACATATCTGGGCACATGATATTAATGACTGCTTTTTATGGCAAAGTGATAATTTTCATAGCTTTAAAAGCCAACTAACTGACTACAACTCTTAATTTCTGTTGCATATGGTTGTTTGTTCAGCAGCAAATTTGAAAATGCCCGTTTTCTACGTAACAGGACAACAACAAAAAACACACATCTTTGCCTCCATTTTTTTAATGAAAAAATAATTCTGACTTCAAAAATATACATTTGCAGCAAACTTCAACCCTATTCCCTTCCGTTCACCAAGGAAATTTCCCATCAATCATTCAGAAGACTCAGCAATTACTATTCGATTAGAGCTATGCTTGCAAACCTGTAATTTCCTCGTTGCTGAACGAAAGGGATGCTTGGGAAAAACAGTCATGGCGGCGGCATGAAAGGCTTCCTACCTTCATTCCATATATTTTTTATAAGTGTCGAGCCACCCAATCCTGCCGGCAAAATGTTGCACCGATTGCATTCTTTGGAAGTCAGAACTCGTCCAAAATGCCTTGGCAGGTCTTGGAATCCACCCACAGAACGGCCAGAGAGACAACTTTACCCATGGACCGCCATCTTTCGATTCGAATATTTCTGGCGTTCCAATCAAGACAAAATCATCTCTCACCTCTGGTTTCTTTCAGATGCTGGCCTCTACCCACCACTCTAGCTTAATGATGCCAGCCTGGGGGCTTCTGCAGTGAAAAATGACTCGAAAAATCACTTATAAACACAAAACGAGCCAAATCCAAGCCCAACAGCTCGCTTACGAACGAAGCAACTGCCGACTACTGACGTCACAATAAAAATCTGAGCCCTCGGTGTTTCGAAACAGCACACATTTTTACTTGGACTTCTTATATGCAATCACGAAGTTCTACAGAATGTATAAGCCCAAAAAACCCCTTAAGAAAGTCACAGAAATCTGCCGGTTAAAGGGTTAAGGAGAACAATAGAGGTCACGTGACCACACCTTTTAACACGACAGAGTGAAAGCTAGGGTTAAAACAAGCCTATAATGGTGTATGGATTAGGGTTGCAGGGTCAGGGCTTGTGGGTTAGGGTTAGGGTTAGGGTTAAGTTGTTGGGGTTAGGGTTAGATTTTGGGTTAGGGTTGCAGTTTGGGCCTGGGCTAGTCACGTGACCAGCACTCCTGCCACACTGGATCACCTTAGTTAAGGTAACTGTAGCCTTATGATTGCATTGAGCCCTAATAAAGTCTCTGGCCAAGCTACAATGTCAAATTATTTACTCCTCTTGCTTCAATTTTGTGCTGTGGTATAATTATAAAGGTGTTGAGGGGTATTGCCATCTACCCTCCCCTCCAACTTCTTGTCCTGCGGTCAAGTTGACACAAAGATTTGTATGAGGACTGGTGTTGATGGGCTTTGCATTTTTGAGTCGTTTGCGAATTCGAAAGATGAATTGACTGGCAAAAAATATTTTTGGTTAACCCTTTAACCGGCAATCGTACATATGTGTACGAAAAACACCAGCAGTGATTGAAAACACTCTAGCTTTTACATATCTGGGCACATGATATTAATGACTGCTTTTTATGGCAAAGTGATAATTTTCATAGCTTTAAAAGCCAACTAACTGACTACAACTCTTAATTTCTGTTGCATATGGTTGTTTGTTCAGCAGCAAATTTGAAAATGCCCGTTTTCTACGTAACAGGACAACAACAAAAAACACACATCTTTGCCTCCATTTTTTTAATGAAAAAATAATTCTGACTTCAAAAATATACATTTGCAGCAAACTTCAACCCTATTCCCTTCCGTTCACCAAGGAAATTTCCCATCAATCATTCAGAAGACTCAGCAATTACTATTCGATTAGAGCTATGCTTGCAAACCTGTAATTTCCTCGTTGCTGAACGAAAGGGATGCTTGGGAAAAACAGTCATGGCGGCGGCATGAAAGGCTTCCTACCTTCATTCCATATATTTTTTATAAGTGTCGAGCCACCCAATCCTGCCGGCAAAATGTTGCACCGATTGCATTCTTTGGAAGTCAGAACTCGTCCAAAATGCCTTGGCAGGTCTTGGAATCCACCCACAGAACGGCCAGAGAGACAACTTTACCCATGGACCGCCATCTTTCGATTCGAATATTTCTGGCGTTCCAATCAAGACAAAATCATCTCTCACCTCTGGTTTCTTTCAGATGCTGGCCTCTACCCACCACTCTAGCTTAATGATGCCAGCCTGGGGGCTTCTGCAGTGAAAAATGACTCGAAAAATCACTTATAAACACAAAACGAGCCAAATCCAAGCCCAACAGCTCGCTTACGAACGAAGCAACTGCCGACTACTGACGTCACAATAAAAATCTGAGCCCTCGGTGTTTCGAAACAGCACACATTTTTACTTGGACTTCTTATATGCAATCACGAAGTTCTACAGAATGTATAAGCCCAAAAAACCCCTTAAGAAAGTCACAGAAATCTGCCGGTTAAAGGGTTAAGGAGAACAATAGAGGTCACGTGACCACACCTTTTAACACGACAGAGTGAAAGCTAGGGTTAAAACAAGCCTATAATGGTGTATGGATTAGGGTTGCAGGGTCAGGGCTTGTGGGTTAGGGTTAGGGTTAGGGTTAAGTTGTTGGGGTTAGGGTTAGATTTTGGGTTAGGGTTGCAGTTTGGGCCTGGGCTAGTCACGTGACCAGCACTCCTGCCACACTGGATCACCTTAGTTAAGGTAACTGTAGCCTTATGATTGCATTGAGCCCTAATAAAGTCTCTGGCCAAGCTACAATGTCAAATTATTTACTCCTCTTGCTTCAATTTTGTGCTGTGGTATAATTATAAAGGTGTTGAGGGGTATTGCCATCTACCCTCCCCTCCAACTTCTTGTCCTGCGGTCAAGTTGACACAAAGATTTGTATGAGGACTGGTGTTGATGGGCTTTGCATTTTTGAGTCGTTTGCGAATTCGAAAGATGAATTGACTGGCAAAAAATATTTTTGGTTAACCCTTTAACCGGCAATCGTACATATGTGTACGAAAAACACCAGCAGTGATTGAAAACACTCTAGCTTTTACATATCTGGGCACATGATATTAATGACTGCTTTTTATGGCAAAGTGATAATTTTCATAGCTTTAAAAGCCAACTAACTGACTACAACTCTTAATTTCTGTTGCATATGGTTGTTTGTTCAGCAGCAAATTTGAAAATGCCCGTTTTCTACGTAACAGGACAACAACAAAAAACACACATCTTTGCCTCCATTTTTTTAATGAAAAAATAATTCTGACTTCAAAAATATACATTTGCAGCAAACTTCAACCCTATTCCCTTCCGTTCACCAAGGAAATTTCCCATCAATCATTCAGAAGACTCAGCAATTACTATTCGATTAGAGCTATGCTTGCAAACCTGTAATTTCCTCGTTGCTGAACGAAAGGGATGCTTGGGAAAAACAGTCATGGCGGCGGCATGAAAGGCTTCCTACCTTCATTCCATATATTTTTTATAAGTGTCGAGCCACCCAATCCTGCCGGCAAAATGTTGCACCGATTGCATTCTTTGGAAGTCAGAACTCGTCCAAAATGCCTTGGCAGGTCTTGGAATCCACCCACAGAACGGCCAGAGAGACAACTTTACCCATGGACCGCCATCTTTCGATTCGAATATTTCTGGCGTTCCAATCAAGACAAAATCATCTCTCACCTCTGGTTTCTTTCAGATGCTGGCCTCTACCCACCACTCTAGCTTAATGATGCCAGCCTGGGGGCTTCTGCAGTGAAAAATGACTCGAAAAATCACTTATAAACACAAAACGAGCCAAATCCAAGCCCAACAGCTCGCTTACGAACGAAGCAACTGCCGACTACTGACGTCACAATAAAAATCTGAGCCCTCGGTGTTTCGAAACAGCACACATTTTTACTTGGACTTCTTATATGCAATCACGAAGTTCTACAGAATGTATAAGCCCAAAAAACCCCTTAAGAAAGTCACAGAAATCTGCCGGTTAAAGGGTTAAGGAGAACAATAGAGGTCACGTGACCACACCTTTTAACACGACAGAGTGAAAGCTAGGGTTAAAACAAGCCTATAATGGTGTATGGATTAGGGTTGCAGGGTCAGGGCTTGTGGGTTAGGGTTAGGGTTAGGGTTAAGTTGTTGGGGTTAGGGTTAGATTTTGGGTTAGGGTTGCAGTTTGGGCCTGGGCTAGTCACGTGACCAGCACTCCTGCCACACTGGATCACCTTAGTTAAGGTAACTGTAGCCTTATGATTGCATTGAGCCCTAATAAAGTCTCTGGCCAAGCTACAATGTCAAATTATTTACTCCTCTTGCTTCAATTTTGTGCTGTGGTATAATTATAAAGGTGTTGAGGGGTATTGCCATCTACCCTCCCCTCCAACTTCTTGTCCTGCGGTCAAGTTGACACAAAGATTTGTATGAGGACTGGTGTTGATGGGCTTTGCATTTTTGAGTCGTTTGCGAATTCGAAAGATGAATTGACTGGCAAAAAATATTTTTGGTTAACCCTTTAACCGGCAATCGTACATATGTGTACGAAAAACACCAGCAGTGATTGAAAACACTCTAGCTTTTACATATCTGGGCACATGATATTAATGACTGCTTTTTATGGCAAAGTGATAATTTTCATAGCTTTAAAAGCCAACTAACTGACTACAACTCTTAATTTCTGTTGCATATGGTTGTTTGTTCAGCAGCAAATTTGAAAATGCCCGTTTTCTACGTAACAGGACAACAACAAAAAACACACATCTTTGCCTCCATTTTTTTAATGAAAAAATAATTCTGACTTCAAAAATATACATTTGCAGCAAACTTCAACCCTATTCCCTTCCGTTCACCAAGGAAATTTCCCATCAATCATTCAGAAGACTCAGCAATTACTATTCGATTAGAGCTATGCTTGCAAACCTGTAATTTCCTCGTTGCTGAACGAAAGGGATGCTTGGGAAAAACAGTCATGGCGGCGGCATGAAAGGCTTCCTACCTTCATTCCATATATTTTTTATAAGTGTCGAGCCACCCAATCCTGCCGGCAAAATGTTGCACCGATTGCATTCTTTGGAAGTCAGAACTCGTCCAAAATGCCTTGGCAGGTCTTGGAATCCACCCACAGAACGGCCAGAGAGACAACTTTACCCATGGACCGCCATCTTTCGATTCGAATATTTCTGGCGTTCCAATCAAGACAAAATCATCTCTCACCTCTGGTTTCTTTCAGATGCTGGCCTCTACCCACCACTCTAGCTTAATGATGCCAGCCTGGGGGCTTCTGCAGTGAAAAATGACTCGAAAAATCACTTATAAACACAAAACGAGCCAAATCCAAGCCCAACAGCTCGCTTACGAACGAAGCAACTGCCGACTACTGACGTCACAATAAAAATCTGAGCCCTCGGTGTTTCGAAACAGCACACATTTTTACTTGGACTTCTTATATGCAATCACGAAGTTCTACAGAATGTATAAGCCCAAAAAACCCCTTAAGAAAGTCACAGAAATCTGCCGGTTAAAGGGTTAAGGAGAACAATAGAGGTCACGTGACCACACCTTTTAACACGACAGAGTGAAAGCTAGGGTTAAAACAAGCCTATAATGGTGTATGGATTAGGGTTGCAGGGTCAGGGCTTGTGGGTTAGGGTTAGGGTTAGGGTTAAGTTGTTGGGGTTAGGGTTAGATTTTGGGTTAGGGTTGCAGTTTGGGCCTGGGCTAGTCACGTGACCAGCACTCCTGCCACACTGGATCACCTTAGTTAAGGTAACTGTAGCCTTATGATTGCATTGAGCCCTAATAAAGTCTCTGGCCAAGCTACAATGTCAAATTATTTACTCCTCTTGCTTCAATTTTGTGCTGTGGTATAATTATAAAGGTGTTGAGGGGTATTGCCATCTACCCTCCCCTCCAACTTCTTGTCCTGCGGTCAAGTTGACACAAAGATTTGTATGAGGACTGGTGTTGATGGGCTTTGCATTTTTGAGTCGTTTGCGAATTCGAAAGATGAATTGACTGGCAAAAAATATTTTTGGTTAACCCTTTAACCGGCAATCGTACATATGTGTACGAAAAACACCAGCAGTGATTGAAAACACTCTAGCTTTTACATATCTGGGCACATGATATTAATGACTGCTTTTTATGGCAAAGTGATAATTTTCATAGCTTTAAAAGCCAACTAACTGACTACAACTCTTAATTTCTGTTGCATATGGTTGTTTGTTCAGCAGCAAATTTGAAAATGCCCGTTTTCTACGTAACAGGACAACAACAAAAAACACACATCTTTGCCTCCATTTTTTTAATGAAAAAATAATTCTGACTTCAAAAATATACATTTGCAGCAAACTTCAACCCTATTCCCTTCCGTTCACCAAGGAAATTTCCCATCAATCATTCAGAAGACTCAGCAATTACTATTCGATTAGAGCTATGCTTGCAAACCTGTAATTTCCTCGTTGCTGAACGAAAGGGATGCTTGGGAAAAACAGTCATGGCGGCGGCATGAAAGGCTTCCTACCTTCATTCCATATATTTTTTATAAGTGTCGAGCCACCCAATCCTGCCGGCAAAATGTTGCACCGATTGCATTCTTTGGAAGTCAGAACTCGTCCAAAATGCCTTGGCAGGTCTTGGAATCCACCCACAGAACGGCCAGAGAGACAACTTTACCCATGGACCGCCATCTTTCGATTCGAATATTTCTGGCGTTCCAATCAAGACAAAATCATCTCTCACCTCTGGTTTCTTTCAGATGCTGGCCTCTACCCACCACTCTAGCTTAATGATGCCAGCCTGGGGGCTTCTGCAGTGAAAAATGACTCGAAAAATCACTTATAAACACAAAACGAGCCAAATCCAAGCCCAACAGCTCGCTTACGAACGAAGCAACTGCCGACTACTGACGTCACAATAAAAATCTGAGCCCTCGGTGTTTCGAAACAGCACACATTTTTACTTGGACTTCTTATATGCAATCACGAAGTTCTACAGAATGTATAAGCCCAAAAAACCCCTTAAGAAAGTCACAGAAATCTGCCGGTTAAAGGGTTAAGGAGAACAATAGAGGTCACGTGACCACACCTTTTAACACGACAGAGTGAAAGCTAGGGTTAAAACAAGCCTATAATGGTGTATGGATTAGGGTTGCAGGGTCAGGGCTTGTGGGTTAGGGTTAGGGTTAGGGTTAAGTTGTTGGGGTTAGGGTTAGATTTTGGGTTAGGGTTGCAGTTTGGGCCTGGGCTAGTCACGTGACCAGCACTCCTGCCACACTGGATCACCTTAGTTAAGGTAACTGTAGCCTTATGATTGCATTGAGCCCTAATAAAGTCTCTGGCCAAGCTACAATGTCAAATTATTTACTCCTCTTGCTTCAATTTTGTGCTGTGGTATAATTATAAAGGTGTTGAGGGGTATTGCCATCTACCCTCCCTCCAACTTCTTGTCCTGCGGTCAAGTTGACACAAAGATTTGTATGAGGACTGGTGTTGATGGGCTTTGCATTTTTGAGTCGTTTGCGAATTCGAAAGATGAATTGACTGGCAAAAAATATTTTTGGTTAACCCTTTAACCGGCAATCGTACATATGTGTACGAAAAACACCAGCAGTGATTGAAAACACTCTAGCTTTTACATATCTGGGCACATGATATTAATGACTGCTTTTTATGGCAAAGTGATAATTTTCATAGCTTTAAAAGCCAACTAACTGACTACAACTCTTAATTTCTGTTGCATATGGTTGTTTGTTCAGCAGCAAATTTGAAAATGCCCGTTTTCTACGTAACAGGACAACAACAAAAAACACACATCTTTGCCTCCATTTTTTTAATGAAAAAATAATTCTGACTTCAAAAATATACATTTGCAGCAAACTTCAACCCTATTCCCTTCCGTTCACCAAGGAAATTTCCCATCAATCATTCAGAAGACTCAGCAATTACTATTCGATTAGAGCTATGCTTGCAAACCTGTAATTTCCTCGTTGCTGAACGAAAGGGATGCTTGGGAAAAACAGTCATGGCGGCGGCATGAAAGGCTTCCTACCTTCATTCCATATATTTTTTATAAGTGTCGAGCCACCCAATCCTGCCGGCAAAATGTTGCACCGATTGCATTCTTTGGAAGTCAGAACTCGTCCAAAATGCCTTGGCAGGTCTTGGAATCCACCCACAGAACGGCCAGAGAGACAACTTTACCCATGGACCGCCATCTTTCGATTCGAATATTTCTGGCGTTCCAATCAAGACAAAATCATCTCTCACCTCTGGTTTCTTTCAGATGCTGGCCTCTACCCACCACTCTAGCTTAATGATGCCAGCCTGGGGGCTTCTGCAGTGAAAAATGACTCGAAAAATCACTTATAAACACAAAACGAGCCAAATCCAAGCCCAACAGCTCGCTTACGAACGAAGCAACTGCCGACTACTGACGTCACAATAAAAATCTGAGCCCTCGGTGTTTCGAAACAGCACACATTTTTACTTGGACTTCTTATATGCAATCACGAAGTTCTACAGAATGTATAAGCCCAAAAAACCCCTTAAGAAAGTCACAGAAATCTGCCGGTTAAAGGGTTAAGGAGAACAATAGAGGTCACGTGACCACACCTTTTAACACGACAGAGTGAAAGCTAGGGTTAAAACAAGCCTATAATGGTGTATGGATTAGGGTTGCAGGGTCAGGGCTTGTGGGTTAGGGTTAGGGTTAGGGTTAAGTTGTTGGGGTTAGGGTTAGATTTTGGGTTAGGGTTGCAGTTTGGGCCTGGGCTAGTCACGTGACCAGCACTCCTGCCACACTGGATCACCTTAGTTAAGGTAACTGTAGCCTTATGATTGCATTGAGCCCTAATAAAGTCTCTGGCCAAGCTACAATGTCAAATTATTTACTCCTCTTGCTTCAATTTTGTGCTGTGGTATAATTATAAAGGTGTTGAGGGGTATTGCCATCTACCCTCCCCTCCAACTTCTTGTCCTGCGGTCAAGTTGACACAAAGATTTGTATGAGGACTGGTGTTGATGGGCTTTGCATTTTTGAGTCGTTTGCGAATTCGAAAGATGAATTGACTGGCAAAAAATATTTTTGGTTAACCCTTTAACCGGCAATCGTACATATGTGTACGAAAAACACCAGCAGTGATTGAAAACACTCTAGCTTTTACATATCTGGGCACATGATATTAATGACTGCTTTTTATGGCAAAGTGATAATTTTCATAGCTTTAAAAGCCAACTAACTGACTACAACTCTTAATTTCTGTTGCATATGGTTGTTTGTTCAGCAGCAAATTTGAAAATGCCCGTTTTCTACGTAACAGGACAACAACAAAAAACACACATCTTTGCCTCCATTTTTTTAATGAAAAAATAATTCTGACTTCAAAAATATACATTTGCAGCAAACTTCAACCCTATTCCCTTCCGTTCACCAAGGAAATTTCCCATCAATCATTCAGAAGACTCAGCAATTACTATTCGATTAGAGCTATGCTTGCAAACCTGTAATTTCCTCGTTGCTGAACGAAAGGGATGCTTGGGAAAAACAGTCATGGCGGCGGCATGAAAGGCTTCCTACCTTCATTCCATATATTTTTTATAAGTGTCGAGCCACCCAATCCTGCCGGCAAAATGTTGCACCGATTGCATTCTTTGGAAGTCAGAACTCGTCCAAAATGCCTTGGCAGGTCTTGGAATCCACCCACAGAACGGCCAGAGAGACAACTTTACCCATGGACCGCCATCTTTCGATTCGAATATTTCTGGCGTTCCAATCAAGACAAAATCATCTCTCACCTCTGGTTTCTTTCAGATGCTGGCCTCTACCCACCACTCTAGCTTAATGATGCCAGCCTGGGGGCTTCTGCAGTGAAAAATGACTCGAAAAATCACTTATAAACACAAAACGAGCCAAATCCAAGCCCAACAGCTCGCTTACGAACGAAGCAACTGCCGACTACTGACGTCACAATAAAAATCTGAGCCCTCGGTGTTTCGAAACAGCACACATTTTTACTTGGACTTCTTATATGCAATCACGAAGTTCTACAGAATGTATAAGCCCAAAAAACCCCTTAAGAAAGTCACAGAAATCTGCCGGTTAAAGGGTTAAGGAGAACAATAGAGGTCACGTGACCACACCTTTTAACACGACAGAGTGAAAGCTAGGGTTAAAACAAGCCTATAATGGTGTATGGATTAGGGTTGCAGGGTCAGGGCTTGTGGGTTAGGGTTAGGGTTAGGGTTAAGTTGTTGGGGTTAGGGTTAGATTTTGGGTTAGGGTTGCAGTTTGGGCCTGGGCTAGTCACGTGACCAGCACTCCTGCCACACTGGATCACCTTAGTTAAGGTAACTGTAGCCTTATGATTGCATTGAGCCCTAATAAAGTCTCTGGCCAAGCTACAATGTCAAATTATTTACTCCTCTTGCTTCAATTTTGTGCTGTGGTATAATTATAAAGGTGTTGAGGGGTATTGCCATCTACCCTCCCCTCCAACTTCTTGTCCTGCGGTCAAGTTGACACAAAGATTTGTATGAGGACTGGTGTTGATGGGCTTTGCATTTTTGAGTCGTTTGCGAATTCGAAAGATGAATTGACTGGCAAAAAATATTTTTGGTTAACCCTTTAACCGGCAATCGTACATATGTGTACGAAAAACACCAGCAGTGATTGAAAACACTCTAGCTTTTACATATCTGGGCACATGATATTAATGACTGCTTTTTATGGCAAAGTGATAATTTTCATAGCTTTAAAAGCCAACTAACTGACTACAACTCTTAATTTCTGTTGCATATGGTTGTTTGTTCAGCAGCAAATTTGAAAATGCCCGTTTTCTACGTAACAGGACAACAACAAAAAACACACATCTTTGCCTCCATTTTTTTAATGAAAAAATAATTCTGACTTCAAAAATATACATTTGCAGCAAACTTCAACCCTATTCCCTTCCGTTCACCAAGGAAATTTCCCATCAATCATTCAGAAGACTCAGCAATTACTATTCGATTAGAGCTATGCTTGCAAACCTGTAATTTCCTCGTTGCTGAACGAAAGGGATGCTTGGGAAAAACAGTCATGGCGGCGGCATGAAAGGCTTCCTACCTTCATTCCATATATTTTTTATAAGTGTCGAGCCACCCAATCCTGCCGGCAAAATGTTGCACCGATTGCATTCTTTGGAAGTCAGAACTCGTCCAAAATGCCTTGGCAGGTCTTGGAATCCACCCACAGAACGGCCAGAGAGACAACTTTACCCATGGACCGCCATCTTTCGATTCGAATATTTCTGGCGTTCCAATCAAGACAAAATCATCTCTCACCTCTGGTTTCTTTCAGATGCTGGCCTCTACCCACCACTCTAGCTTAATGATGCCAGCCTGGGGGCTTCTGCAGTGAAAAATGACTCGAAAAATCACTTATAAACACAAAACGAGCCAAATCCAAGCCCAACAGCTCGCTTACGAACGAAGCAACTGCCGACTACTGACGTCACAATAAAAATCTGAGCCCTCGGTGTTTCGAAACAGCACACATTTTTACTTGGACTTCTTATATGCAATCACGAAGTTCTACAGAATGTATAAGCCCAAAAAACCCCTTAAGAAAGTCACAGAAATCTGCCGGTTAAAGGGTTAAGGAGAACAATAGAGGTCACGTGACCACACCTTTTAACACGACAGAGTGAAAGCTAGGGTTAAAACAAGCCTATAATGGTGTATGGATTAGGGTTGCAGGGTCAGGGCTTGTGGGTTAGGGTTAGGGTTAGGGTTAAGTTGTTGGGGTTAGGGTTAGATTTTGGGTTAGGGTTGCAGTTTGGGCCTGGGCTAGTCACGTGACCAGCACTCCTGCCACACTGGATCACCTTAGTTAAGGTAACTGTAGCCTTATGATTGCATTGAGCCCTAATAAAGTCTCTGGCCAAGCTACAATGTCAAATTATTTACTCCTCTTGCTTCAATTTTGTGCTGTGGTATAATTATAAAGGTGTTGAGGGGTATTGCCATCTACCCTCCCCTCCAACTTCTTGTCCTGCGGTCAAGTTGACACAAAGATTTGTATGAGGACTGGTGTTGATGGGCTTTGCATTTTTGAGTCGTTTGCGAATTCGAAAGATGAATTGACTGGCAAAAAATATTTTTGGTTAACCCTTTAACCGGCAATCGTACATATGTGTACGAAAAACACCAGCAGTGATTGAAAACACTCTAGCTTTTACATATCTGGGCACATGATATTAATGACTGCTTTTTATGGCAAAGTGATAATTTTCATAGCTTTAAAAGCCAACTAACTGACTACAACTCTTAATTTCTGTTGCATATGGTTGTTTGTTCAGCAGCAAATTTGAAAATGCCCGTTTTCTACGTAACAGGACAACAACAAAAAACACACATCTTTGCCTCCATTTTTTTAATGAAAAAATAATTCTGACTTCAAAAATATACATTTGCAGCAAACTTCAACCCTATTCCCTTCCGTTCACCAAGGAAATTTCCCATCAATCATTCAGAAGACTCAGCAATTACTATTCGATTAGAGCTATGCTTGCAAACCTGTAATTTCCTCGTTGCTGAACGAAAGGGATGCTTGGGAAAAACAGTCATGGCGGCGGCATGAAAGGCTTCCTACCTTCATTCCATATATTTTTTATAAGTGTCGAGCCACCCAATCCTGCCGGCAAAATGTTGCACCGATTGCATTCTTTGGAAGTCAGAACTCGTCCAAAATGCCTTGGCAGGTCTTGGAATCCACCCACAGAACGGCCAGAGAGACAACTTTACCCATGGACCGCCATCTTTCGATTCGAATATTTCTGGCGTTCCAATCAAGACAAAATCATCTCTCACCTCTGGTTTCTTTCAGATGCTGGCCTCTACCCACCACTCTAGCTTAATGATGCCAGCCTGGGGGCTTCTGCAGTGAAAAATGACTCGAAAAATCACTTATAAACACAAAACGAGCCAAATCCAAGCCCAACAGCTCGCTTACGAACGAAGCAACTGCCGACTACTGACGTCACAATAAAAATCTGAGCCCTCGGTGTTTCGAAACAGCACACATTTTTACTTGGACTTCTTATATGCAATCACGAAGTTCTACAGAATGTATAAGCCCAAAAAACCCCTTAAGAAAGTCACAGAAATCTGCCGGTTAAAGGGTTAAGGAGAACAATAGAGGTCACGTGACCACACCTTTTAACACGACAGAGTGAAAGCTAGGGTTAAAACAAGCCTATAATGGTGTATGGATTAGGGTTGCAGGGTCAGGGCTTGTGGGTTAGGGTTAGGGTTAGGGTTAAGTTGTTGGGGTTAGGGTTAGATTTTGGGTTAGGGTTGCAGTTTGGGCCTGGGCTAGTCACGTGACCAGCACTCCTGCCACACTGGATCACCTTAGTTAAGGTAACTGTAGCCTTATGATTGCATTGAGCCCTAATAAAGTCTCTGGCCAAGCTACAATGTCAAATTATTTACTCCTCTTGCTTCAATTTTGTGCTGTGGTATAATTATAAAGGTGTTGAGGGGTATTGCCATCTACCCTCCCCTCCAACTTCTTGTCCTGCGGTCAAGTTGACACAAAGATTTGTATGAGGACTGGTGTTGATGGGCTTTGCATTTTTGAGTCGTTTGCGAATTCGAAAGATGAATTGACTGGCAAAAAATATTTTTGG
>NW_027558299.1:0-11799 GCF_052425735.1 Oculina patagonica
TTATTTTATTGGATCCGATGCCAATCACTTAGGAGATAGTGGTCTTTGTAAACGGCCTCCCTCTGCTTGGGCAGTGGCGCCTAGCGCTCAAGTTCCTAGCTCTGATCAATTCGGCAGTTCTAAAAATTGCTTATAAATTGTCTCATTTGTTTTGTTCAATTCTTTCTTTGTTGTTGTTTTTCTTCTTAGAGCCACCTTCAGGTTTTCAGAGAAATTCTCCTCGACTAAGTAGTTTTTGGTAAAAAGGTACCTCGCCGTGGAGGCGATGAATATGGGGAACAGAGCCCCAGCCCTCTACCGAAAAAGGCCCTCTTTGAGCCAGTTTTACCTCCAAAGGGACTCAAAGCCAAAAAAGGCTCAGTCAAACTCGCATCCGGACCCGGCCTCCAGTACGTGGAGGTGGAGGTTGACAAAGCGCCGATGTCTCCTCCTCAGGCCTCTAATGCGGCAGCGAATCAAACAAACAGCAAAACGCAATATGCTGAAGTTCGTTTACCAGGGCCAAATGGAAATGTGGAAGAGGTCGATGAATGTGAAGATCTTCCACAGCTGCCTCAGAAAGAGAATAAGAAGCCTTCTGTTTCAAACGAGATGGAAGATATTTGGGTGCGTAATCCATCAAATCCACCACCTTCGCTACCGCCTAAAGCACGGGCGCCGTCTAAAGACGATACCCCCACCGGTGTCCCCGAGTCTAGTCTGTCGTCTTCTAAATCTGGAAGACCTCCTGCGGCTCTTCCACAAGACATACATCCCACGGGACAATCCAGTCCCGAGGGTCAGACATGTCCCGCGAGTCAAACGGGACTCGAAGTTACCGAGCAGCCCTCGCGGCGGGTCGCAAGTCCCGAGTTGTCGAGAAAAGCATACGAAGATATGAATCTAAGTTCGGTATCTGGCGAGAGAGCAATGCCTCCTCCCTCTGAAGATATATGGAAACCGCAACCTTGGAATGTGAGAGAGCAACCGAAACAGCAGCTAGCTTACGAGAACGTTCAGCTGCCGAACAGAGGCAAACCTACTAGCGACATGCAAAGCATGTTCATCTCAGATGTCGACCAACCGGGGGAGGGTGAGGATGGTTATGTTATTGTTAACACACCATCGTCAAAAACAACTGATGCCAGGGGCTACGAAAATGTCACGCCAGGTGCTGTCACGCCAGTGAAATATAACTGGGACAATATTTCGAGTGATGTCAATTATGTGCCCATGACGGGAGGTGTTTCTGCTGACGCAGCACAAACTTCCCGGACAAGCAATCAAACTCCAGAACAAGGCGATAAGGAGACAAATTTATCAGGTACTACATTTTAATATTTATTATCGTGGTTGATTGATATGACAAGAAATATTACCAAGGTTTATTATTATAATTGTTTAGAGGACAAGGGCTGAAAAACATGCTACTAGATAAAAGGAGGGGTGAAAAACGTTTTGTTGCGTGCTGGCAGGCGATTGATTTTACCAACTTGGGGATCGACTGTTAATTTTCCCGCATTAAACCTTACACTCACTGAGTCGACTTGTACCAAATGAAGTTTGAAGGACGAAAGTTCGAAAGAAAGGCGGTCTAATTCAAGGGATTCTGTATAGAGGGAATGTGTACTTTAGTTAGCATTGTTGTTGCTTCCTTTCCTAGTCTAAAGGCAGGCTTACACGTTACGATTTGTCGGCCCTATTTGGCCCAGATTTGACAAGAAAATTAGTGCGCATTTAAAAATCGGCCCCATTTCTTAAAAATCTGTTGCAGTGTGACAAATTTTAGAAATCGGGCCGATTTTCATCCCTTTAATTTGAATAGGCAAAGAAAAGCCGACCGAAGAATCGCAGCGTGTAAATTTGCTTGGAACAAATCGGGCCGACAAATCGTGTAAACGTGTAAACCGGCCTTTAAACCCGAAGGAATCTTCATTTATCAATGAAACAGACCTAACACGCATCCTCGCTCTTTTTTCACATTCTTCATGTGAACTTGCAATCCACATCCTTTTTGAATTTGGTGGAATATTTATCGAGAGAATGAGAATACTAATGTGTTGGCATCACTCTATAGGGGAAAGTAAAGATGGAATGGATTACGAGATGATGAAGAGCTGTGCAGTGTCAGTCAACCATCAGTATGTCAATATTAACAGACATGGCAAGTACTGTTATATTCCTCGACACCTCTATCAAAATCTCCCTAAAATCCTCCCTAAAAATATCCTACAGACCCCTTTACAACCCCACCCCCCCCCCCCCCACAAAGCACCACACAACTAGCCGACAAATGCCTTACTCACCCCAACAAACCACCCTACAGATAACCTTACAACCCTTTCATAAATATTCTACAGATCCCTTTACAACCCCCTCCCCCCCCCCCTACAAAGCAACATACAACTAGCCGACAAGTGCCCTACTCATCCCTACAAACCACCCCATAAATCCCCTTACAATCCTTCCTATAAATATCCTCAGAAACCCATAAGAGTTGAAACGTGTAACTCTCTATGATTCGCATTGTACAAAGCGTTTGCACATTCGTTTACACTAAGTACCATATTTGGAAAATCACGAGAAATATTTAACCGATCAAAATTACTATATTTGGATTAAATTCACAGTGCGCGCTAGCTCGCGCTCGATGGCGTAATCTTGTTTTTGAACAAGCTTGGTTGAAGAAAGTTGAATTTGGTTATATTCTCCTGTTTCATCTTCTTGAAGTAGTTTGGAGAACTTCGCTTCGATACACTTAATGAATTTCTTTAGTTTATGTAAGAAATTTGCGGCGTTTAGGTCGAAATTCAAGCAACTAACCGCAAAACCAAAAATTATGTTGCGTGTGTCATTACGTGTGTAAAGCATTCGCGTACAAATTCTTCGTGTTTCCAAATATGGTACTTAGCAAAATGAATATTCAAACGCTGTGCGCGCGCGTTACACGTTTCAACCCTTATGGGTTTCTGATATCCTACAGACCCTATTACAACCCCCCTCACAAAGCACCAATGTAACAAGCAAACAAATGCCTTACTCACCCCTACAAATCCCTTTACAATCCTTCCTTTAACCGCCCTAAACACCCCACAGATACCCTACTAGCCCTACGCAATGCTCCCTACATCAGTAACCTCATAAATTGAGGGCAGGGGATTTTTGGGATCCGACGAGAAAAATTTCGCTACGTAACATAATAATACGCTGTGGTAGAAGTTTAATTGTTTTTACTGGCACATCTCGGAGGTATTTTAGTTGCATATGGAATAAACTGAGAGTAAGCCAAACCAAGATCTTAGCACGTTTATTACAGCCAAACCTTTTTGTTTTTAGCTGAGCAAAATGGTGTCATCTCTGTCTTGCTACTGTCATTAAAACCAATAACTTTCAGAACATTCCGCTCGTAACGTTGTTGTTTTTCACGTTCGCTGGCGGTGATCCCAAAAACAATATTAATTGACGTAAATAACTTTTAGAAGCTCTTCTTTTGGCCATGCTAAGATTGCCTTAAATAAAATTTGGTGACTTGGAAATCTTGTAAAAAAAAAACTAAGTGAGCCTTTTGTGTCCCAGCTTACTGGAATAGCAGACAAGTTGGCTTTTTTATATAAACGTTTTGGGACACAGTCAGAATCCGAGCCCGCGATTATCTGCAGCAGTGTGTCTAAAGGAACCTGACGTGTATTGTGTTGCCAATAAGTTGACGTGAGCATATGTTTGTACTCGTACTAGTTTTTGATTGGACGACACCAATCGGAACTTTTCGCCTTGGACTTGTTTGACTTGTTTCGCAAATAAATTGTTTCAAGTTGCACACGCGAATGCTTTTACGGCCTAATATCCGTGGAGCTTATGGAATTTTGAAACATATGGGTTTGACGTAAAAAAAAGTTCATCGGGGAAAGTATGATGTAATTTCTAAATACATAAGCGTTCCTTGAGTATTTAACATAACAAGTAGTATCACATGGCACAAATGAGTCCCGACAGTACCTAAAGGTAGACTTGAAAAGTAAGGTGTTTGCGCACTTTGGAAATATTTCTCTATTCGTGACATAAAGATCAATAGGAACTGAACATCAGGCCTTCGACTTGTAACTGCGTTACAAGGCAAGTATAGGTGACCTTGGACACCCATCTCCTGGTTTTCTTAGCAATCCTTTTTTATTACAAAGATCCGGGGGTTGGTTTGATCCTTTCCCTTCAAGAGAAATCATGAGAGACTTGGGGTGGAGGCTGGCTGTTTCGCCACCGCCTAGCATTTTGTTACCGTATATGAATGTATTAGTTACTGTTTTTGTGTTCTTTCCGTTGTATTCAACATGCTGTGTTTATTTTTTGTTCCACAGGAGACGCGGGTAATCCCTCGGAAGCTGCGGGTCAAATCCCGCTAAAGGTGAGTCAACGCTTGAAAATGCTGATTTAGGCGTCCTTATGACTCTTGTACTAAACTAGTATGTGCTAAGAGAAAGCCTCATCGCGGGTTTAACCTATTTTTTATTGAACACCCGAGAATCTCTGCTGGAGTTGTGTTTAAAGGTTGTAAATGAGAATGATACTGTGCGGAAAGATGCACTTTATGACGGAAGTCGGAAGGTCAAGTTTCAAGAGCTTGTTTTGCGTCAGTGAAAGTTATAGCATTAGAGTGGCTCGTTCCGCCCATGTCAGCCATTATTTACGTAAATCAAGTGCTCTATTACACTCGTGTCGAGAACAACAACAACGTAATAACAAGATCTTTGCAAAATGCGCAGTTTATTTTCTAGGAGGAACCATTTTAGTGGAATAGTTGCTCTGCTCTTTTGGTGTGATCGTAAAGGTTATCTTCCGCTGTAATGTTCTTTAAATAGCCGGTTAAATAAAATAGCAGCAACAGGAAATGTAGGAGGAGAATAAACTTGTTTCAGGATGCCAGTCGCGGAATTTAACCTTATTTAGTCACACCAAGCATTCAGTTGCCATTGCAGAGCGCGGAAACACTGGAATTTCCCCCCTGAGCACCTGCCGTTTGCGGTTGGCTAGAAATGCCTCGGTTAATTTTATAAACAAGTTGTCACTGAGTTTTATGTGGTTAAAACCTGATCATTTCCTCTGTACTGTTGAATACCTTCAGTAGTGTAGGTGACTTGCACGGTATTGGAACTTTAGGTAAGACAGTGGCTACAAGACCTAGCCTGAAGAGCTCTTTTCAGACGCTAGATAAAAGCTGATATCTAGTTTTATTTTGCATTGACATCAAGCTTTATTTGTTGTTGTCTTACAATATTGATGCCCTCCTTGTGCTTTGTTTTTGTTAGCTTTCTCAGTAATCACTGTACATTAATTATGTCCTTTACATTATTTAACTTGCGAGCCTGTAAATTCAGTGTCACCCTGCCATATTTCATTTATTTTATTCAAACTGAGCGCGGCTTTTCCCCATGGTCTGTTCCGTTTTTTTCCCTATTATTATTATTATTTTTGCCTAATATTCTTTTTTTTTTGTTTTATATTCCTAGATGCGAGATTATAACGCGTTGTTTGACTGGCTGGAGAAATTTAAGTTGACTATCTACATCGATAATTTTGTAAAAGGAGGTTTCGACATGACCAGTGTACTTGGAGTCACCGCCGAGGTAAGGAAATCAAGAGGTTTCATTTGCTGCTCCAAGCACGATTTGCCAAAAGTCACTTTGAACCTTTTAGAACAATTGCCACTCTCGTATTTGACATAATAAATGCATCATAAATGCAAGTTTGTCATAATTATCGAAACTGTATATGTTCCAAGGTCATCTCAGAGTTTAGTAAGGGTTTGATTTCTTTGCTCTGAGAGACAGGCTTAATTTTTAGTGAAAGTTCAAACGTTGCCATGTGAGGACTGTACATTACGTAACATTGTCCAGTCCAAAAGTACGAACTATCGTAGGCCTGTGTTCTTCTTTCAACTGCTTTTGAACAGCGAACATGCAGTGAGTGTGGATTTACTTAGCTTTATGGCTCAAGGGTTTCACATTCTTCTCTCGGCTTAATAATGTAGCTAGTACAGAGATCAATGGAATAAATGAAAGACTTTTAATTGTATATCAGGAGGGGGCTAACGCCTGATTGGTCACGATAGTCAAGGAGAACTTGTTCGGGGCAACTGTTCCGCATTTATAGATCACAAGAACGCGGCCACCTAGACAGCTGATTTGCACAAACTATAAAATTGACATTCTGAAGAGAATGAAACCTATTTCAGTACAATACCTTTGTGTTCGGGTTGTCAATTCGCTGAAAACGGTATCTGTCTTCATAAACAAGATATCACCTAAAGAGCTATTGACTCTGCATGTCCTGATGCTTCCAACTGGCATAATATGTTTGAAATAGCAGTGGATGTCACATGCAGGAAATCTGTTAATTTTAAACACCTGGATCTATCTTGTAGGGGATAAAAGTATTTTTACATATGGTAGACAAGCTAGAAAAAAGAGAGAAAAAGAACGTAAACCACCGGACCAAATGATGTCATTCACGTCAGTGTGTTATGAAAATCGTTCTTTGTTATGAAACAAGATAAATTATTGATTTATTGCTTGATTACTTGTCAGCACTTGAGAGATTAGTAATCCACACTGTTTATTCAGATCAAGGTGATCCAAGGTCATATCTCTGATATTGAATTTGTCTCGGAGCTCTTTCACGAAACACGAGTTCAGCGAAGGTGGTTCAAGAACTGCGCTTGTTACTATATTGTGAACAGTTTTGCTTTTATGGCTCCTTCTAAATTTCGCCGTCAAACTTGTATCTAAAGATTGTTGGTTTGGGCCTGCTTTCTTTATCTTAATATGGGATTTCGGTCACCTTAGTTTAAGTCCTGAAAATCGTATAGTGTCTTGTTTTTCCATCGCTTCGGGAAGTGTTACTCCTTACAATTTTTAGTCTATAGTAGAAAATCGGGGAACTCTATAAACGGTGTACAGGTATGAAGCATGTAAATGACAATTTGTATAATTAGTTAATATAAGTCAATTTTAAATATGTAACTAGTAATTTTTATTTTAATTTTTTGTTATCTATTTTTCGTTCTTGGAAATATTAGCTTGTCAAGCTACTCTAAATTCGAGTTTAAATAAAGTTTTATTATTATTAATACTATGTTCCACCCAAAAGAGTGCGGTTTTTAGGTGTATAGAGTCATTATTATTTTGCCTTTAGGCCAGAAAATAATTAGGACTTTATGACTCATCAGTATTCCCCCTCCCCTCCAGAAATGATAACGTAACAACGAATAGGTATTTCATATCTTTGAAATGGTTTATTTAGCTACATGCCCGAGGGTACGGACCGGAAATCTTATAACGTAGCTTGTTGCCTTGTTTGCTACCTTGTAGTCTTCACTCAGTGTACAATTCAAAGTGGCGAATTCATGATCACATGTGCTAATCCATTTGTTGTGTGAACAGCATCGTGCTTGTATATGTGTCGGCCTCGGGCGTGTCATTTTTTACGGTGTTCAGTCATAAAAAAGAAAAAAAATCGGAGACACAATGATCTTATGATTCAGAAGTTTGACCTACTGAAAACCTCATGTGGTAAATCGGTGTGCGTTTTAATTAGCTTTTACCTAGGAAGTGGACTGGAGTTGAATCAATTTAAGACAGAAAAAAAATTGAATTTAGAATAAAAATCAGTGAAAAGAAATGACGTTTCGATGAATCGCGGTTCATCATTATCAAATTCTAAAAAAGTCAGATTCTGATGAGTTCAATATATATTAAGAGTGCGTGTGAAAATCTCGTTGCATAAGATTAAAGACTATACAATGTGAATTGTATAGAGTGTTAATTACGAACTAAATAGTTTTGCTTTAATGGAGTCAGATTGAGTGTTCAGTTTAGGTTTTAATTCCTGGATAAAGGGCTTCACGCCCACAACCAGAGTAACAAAGATCATAACAAGCAATTTACAATCTTGAAGAAATGTCGCGGGAAATTTGAATGCTTCATCTTCGAAATGCTCTTTATCCAGGAATTAAAACCTAAACTGAACACTCAATCTGACTCCATTAAAGCAAAACTACTTAGTTCGTAATTAAGGAGGCTCGATGTAGTTTTTTTAGCCGAAGGGTGGTTCTTTTGAAAATTAAAATTATCTAGGAAGCCAATGTTCGATTTTTGCCAAAATACACCATAATGATCAAATATGACCAAATTTAATTTTTTTACCCGTCACTTAGCCACAAAGGTTACCATAGCAACGATTGACGTTTTCTTTTGTTCTTAAACAAGCATGATTTTCTCGAAATCTAGATTGACTCTTGGTGTTTATTTTTTGATATGTTAAAGTTTAGTAGATTGACTAACTGTTGACAAAATTTTAGAAAAATCTGTAAGAGCGTTTTCAAGTAAATGAAGAATGAAATTTTCAGAAAAACCCCGTTTTAACATAAACAAGACGCTTAAAGCTTACAGCTTAAAACCGGGCGGTTAATGTTTAATTACTTGATTAGGTAATTACAGAAAAAAGTTTTAAAATACCATTTCATTGAGTAACACGCAAGTATGTGGATTGTTTGTCTATGCTTGGACAAATTCCGGCTTAGGCTTTCAATTTGTTTTTTTTTTCTGAATACTGAATAACCTAGGTATTGAAAACGTTGAATAAATGAACTCAAACCAGTTAAATGGCAGTACAAATGATATCCGACCAAAACAAACATATATTTTTGAAAGATTTCGTTAAAAACTAAGAAGCGTTTTGAAACATTTAAAAAATGTACCACACCAAAGAATGGGAATAAGAACAAGCTCTTCGCGTCAATTTTGGGAAGCAGTCACGCAAACGCGAGTTCTTGATTGCGTGATTCATTGCAGGTCATTTCTCCATCGCCGTTCGGTTCCGACTGAAACTCAAAACCCTTGAATGAAAAACAAAAAATATATATTTTATATTTCTCGTTTAAAAGAGCGGAGTAACCAGAAAATTACAGTATTAGCTCCTACTCGAATAAAACGAGTCACATAAATGATAAAAAACGAATAAAACGAGTCAAATATCAAGAATAACAGAAAAAACTTCTAAACAAAATTACAGAAGAAAATAAAAAGACTAAAAAGGGCATTAGATCACACGTATTAGATAACAGATGCTGTTTAAAATCCCAACTAAATGTGAAAGAAAGATTCAAGATGAGGCGAAGAAACATTTGAATTGCATAAAAAATTTGACTCCTTAAAAGCCGTGAAAATAGCATGCCATGATAAAATTTAATTAATTTTCCGCGCCAAAGGGCAAGTTTTCATTTTGCCGTCTATTATTTCACACGATGGCTTTACCGATTCAAATTCCATTCTAGTTTGAGAAGTTATTATATTATTACTTTGCATTTCAATTTTGTTTTCTGAGTTCTTGAAAAGTGTGCAAGTAAAGTTTTTACATCAAGAACAAAATAAGGTTCTTTTGTTGTGTCAACATTCAATTCGTCTGTGACACACGACTTTGTCGGCCCAACTGTACAAGGATGGAAATGGTCAAAATGGACAAAATTCTTGCTAAATGAAAAACATCTTCAAAGTAGAGTCTGTTCAAAAATGCTTTGGCTGCCAGCCGTTTTTAAATGCAGGAGGCTTGCTACAGAAACATTGCGTGACTGATGTAAAAAAAAAGCTCCGACCTGTCGAAGCAATCACCGGTTTCGGACTCCAGTACTCGTTTGAGCCGAACGCTTGAAAAAAAAAAAAAAAACACAAAAATATGTCTTTCAAAAAATGAAAGAAAGATGAAAAAATGTTTTAGATGAATTTTTATTTAAGATGGGGTCAAGAAACATTTTAAAAGGCAAAAAGATTTAAAAAATTTCAAAACCGTGAAATTTTGCATGCCGTGGTAGAATTTAATTACATGTATTAAATTACCCGCGCCAAGATTTCATTTTCATTTTGCTGACCATTTGTTTTACTTGCTGGCTTTACGGATCCTTTCAAAAATACCATCATAGTTCTTAGAAATGCTAACATTACCATTTTGTTTACTGAAGTCTTGGGAAGTGTGTAAGTAAAGCTTTGACGTCAAGAACCAAAATAAGATTATTTTGCTGTGCAAACATTCAATCGTCTCTGATACGCGACTTTGCCAGCTCAACTGTGCACGGATGAAAATGGACATAACTCTTCCTATTTAATGGAAGCATATTCAAAGCATTCCGGCTCAAAAATGCTCTGGCTACCAGCCGTTTTTTTTAAAGCAGTTATGCGTAAAGCTTGCTGCAAAAACATTGCGTAACTGACGTAGCGGTTTGGAGCTGTCAAAACAATAACCGGTTTCGCAATCCAAACGCTTGAATAACACAAAAATATATATTTCACGCTTAACAGAAATCAGGGTTTTAGATAAAATTTAAAATAGATGAGTGATTTAATAGCCGGGTTTAATAGCTCCTGCCGAATAAATATCAAAAGTGCGTGATTTGAATCCTGGCCAAGGAAGCGCCCGAGCAGGTCTGGAACGATTTACCGACACGACAACGACAAAATCCCGGGCGATTTATGAACCGGGCCGGCCCAGTCCCCGCCCGGTTAAATAGACGCTTTGAAATTGTTTTGTATTATTTGAGCGCAGTTACTCTCACTGAAATATAAATACTTACACCATCAAAGACCATTAACTAAAAGCGAAAGTGTTTTTGCTTAAATTTTTTAAAATATATCGACTGCCAATTGTAGGAAATTATAAGAAAATAACAAAAACTTCATACTTGATTTACTCTAAAATGCTCTTACAGATTTTCCTAAAATTTTGTGTACAGGTAGTCAATCTACTATACTTGAACATATCAAAAAATGAATACCAAGAGTCAATCTAGATTTCGAGAAAATCAAGCTTGTTTGAGAACAAAAGAAAACGTCAGTGGTTGCTATGGTAACCTTTGTGATTAAGTGACGGGTAGAAAATTAATATTTGGTCATATTTGATCATTATGGTGTATTTGAGCAAAAATCGAACATTGGCTTCCTAGATAATTTTAATTTTCAAAACAACCACCCTACGGCTAAAAAAACTACATCGAGCCTCCTTAACACTCTATACAATTCACATTGTATAGTCTTTAATCTTATGCAACGAGATTTTCACACGCACTCTTAATATATATTGAACTCATCAGAATCTGACTTTTTTAGAATTTGATAATGATGAACCGCGATTCATCGAAACGTCATTTCTTTTCGCTGATTTTTATTCTAAATTGTATAACGAAAGCCTCCGTTATTAAAAAAATTGAAAACAGTAAATTTACTCAAACTTCTTTGGCATTGGGATGAATAAGTCGCTTACCTATCTTTCTTCGTTGCTTATATGCTTGCTTATTATTTTATTTATTTTTTATTTATCTATTTAGCTCTTTTGTTGTTTTCATTTTGTTAGGATTTGACGGCCATAAACGTGACGAAAACTTTTCACAGGAAAAAGATTCTATCAGAATCAGCCAAACTGGAAGGAACGACGGTATTTCCGAAAGAAAAACCGGTGAGCTATTATAACGATTTGCACATGCTGATGCAGGGTTGGTTATTTCATTCAGGAATAGAACGAGTAATGACAAAACGAATAGATTGTTGCATTACGCCAACACAATGTTTGGAAGAATTGAGACTCAGGATTGCTTATTCGGTGTCCGATAAAACAGTTTAATATGGTGCTAACATGAACAAATGAATGGCTTGCTTGGTGAAAACTCTTGCCCCCGCCCTAAATTTGACATTTTATTTCTCCCTTTTTCTCGAAAATATATCGTAAAGTATTATTCCCCTCAAACGTGCCTCGGCTACTGAATGTTATAGTCTTAACCGATTT
>NW_027558300.1:0-11789 GCF_052425735.1 Oculina patagonica
TTATTTAAGATACTGCTTAATATTTTGTTAAGCGAAAAATATGAAGGGAATTAATAAAAGCCTGTTATATCGAAGAGGGCTGAAATGTAAGAAAAAGATTTTGAAAAAATCTTCTTAAAACTTAACGAATGGCAACGTAGGGTAAGGACGTACAAAAGTGTGTTTGTTAAAACGAATAAGTTTAATTTGCTAAATGTTCTTTTTACAGGAAATTTGGGAGTATAGTACCTTTAATTTTTATGGGAGTATGAGTGAACCGTGTTAATTGTTGGATTTCCTCCGGTTAATCTTATGTGAAAAATTAACGATTTTTTTGTAAAATTAAGAAGTAAAAACCGCAATTACCTTATCTCGACTTTTCTTGGGCTTCGCAGACTTGGCTAACTTAAGTCTTTCAAGATCCATGACAAGCTCCCGTTCTGAATTAAAACAAAACAAAATACTGTTAACATTTCAAAGTGTGTATAAGCAGTTTATCATGATACTTTTTCAGCTGGGTGTCGCGGTGTCCTTATGGTTTCCGCGCGAGAGAAAACAAGGTTGCAACCTAGGAGAGGGCATTCTTGGGCGAGACACTACTCACACAGTGCGTCTCTGAGGACGGGAAAATAACAATACTCAAAGAATGAATAACATTATCCACCGGATAAATCACTATCCACTGGGTAGCGTAGTATGTTTTGTCAGCAGTTATCCACTGGATAGTGATTTATCCGGTGGATAGCGTTAGCCACCCGTTAAACAACTAGGCCCTAATCGCTTCATGCTACGGAAACAGGAGTTACATAAAGGGCTGGTCTGTTTGGCCACTTGGCTTCGAAAATGCTAACTTACTTTTAATCTTTTTTTTTTTAATTCTCCTTCTGGCAGGATTAACTTGCAACTTTTCCTCAATAAACGGTCTCTTGAAAATACCCCTCCCCAATCAAAAAAAAAAAAAAAAAAGGAAAGGAAAGGAAACCACACTTCATACCGTTTATAGTGAGCTGTGCGTTCCTGTCAGACAGACGTTTTCTCTCCTTGTCTGATTTATCCAGTAATTCCGTCACATGTCTAACGTCGTGTTCGGCGTTATCCGTTATCACAGCCAGACGCTCATTTTCTTCCATAAGACGCTGACGCTCCTAGAGTCAAAGACAGTGTACTTGTAGATTCACCATACCTTATGATTATCATATGTCAAATATAATAGAGTTGCTCTGGTTTTGTTTCATAAAAAACGCGCACTACTTTCTCGACCAATCGGAAGTAAAACCAAAACCAATCGTTACTCACTCACACACTTTTTCCCGCGCTTTGCGGCAGCTACATGTATTTGCTTCGAATTTTGATTGTTTTACTGGATTGCCTGTGTCCTTTGTGATTGGCCAGACCGTAAAATGCCGCTTACAAGCCCTGGGCTTAGACAACCTCGAAAGGGTTGTAAGACGGGGTGGGCCTATTACTGGAATAGCTTACATCCAGCGGGGCTTATATGCAGCATTAAAAACTAGTTGGAAATGATCTGACAACGCCACTCTGATTAAACATTTGCAAGCACTCTCTTGCAAACATATTCATTACCCATTTCCATTTGAAGACTTGAATGTTCTGTGAGGACATTAGTAAGTTGATATACTGTAGAAAGGTTGGATGGGAGGGCCTATATCCGGGGGGGGGAATTTTGGTTGACAGGCTGATGGTGATGGGCTTTTAACTATGGGGCTTATAACTTGGCATTTTCGGTCTTTTCCCAACTCAGCCAAACACATGCCTTTCAAACAATTCTTAGATATATAAATTTGTGAGCCAGACATAACAGTCCTTTCAGTACAAACTGCCAATCTGTGTCCACCTGTTATTTCCACCTTTATAATGTACTATTATCATAATAAATCCACCTTTCTAAGCTCCTGTATTTCAGTTCTGTGGACACCTTCTTGGTGTTGTAGGTTCTTTAGCACAGCCTGAAAAAAAAAATCATTATTTACTGGGAAGCCTGAGGTAAGTGCGGGCCAAAAATCCCCGTGGTTTTACTTTTTTGTCATTAGTTCACCCATACTGCCAACCTGCTAGGAGGGGTTGATGAAGATTGGCATGTGCAGAAATGGAGGGTAGGACTGGGAGAGGAGGATGGAAGCATGCAAGGAGGCTTTGGGGAGGGTAAGGGTGCAGCGTTTGAGTCTGCCATTCTTACTGGTCATGCTGTATGAGCATGGGAGGGGAGGAGAGGAGGGTGAAAGACCAGTAAGATAATAGGCTGAGAAGAGGGGAGGGTTGGAAGATCAGGACCGTAAATGTATAATATTAATAAGAAATACTCTAAAATGCAATCTTTACAACATTGCCAAGGGCAAAAACTCATGAGGATCCTAGAAGAAACATTTGTGGTGCTGAAAAAAGGGGAGAATCTTCATGCTGGCAGCATTCATTAATTCAAGGAGCATTTACACTTAGCCAAACCTTAGACTCCACCAACTCTGATCGCACAATATTGACATCTCTCTCCTTATCCTCTTCTACTTGTTTGGACAGTCTGTTGATATCTTTAAGCTCTAGAAGGAGTTCGGCATTCTTTGCTTCAAGGTCATTGGCTAGCCTAGTGGCGTCAACTTGCTGGTCTATTGTATCCTTTAATTGCTTTTCTAAATCGTGATTGGCCTGTTGCAGATAATCCACCTGTCAAATCAATCAAAAATATAATGGGTCATGAATGGTCCCTCAAAATTTTGTAGTGCTCACAAAATTAGGCATCTGCTCAGAATGCAACAACACTCAGCTCAAAGATCTCTTAAATTGTGTCACACTTGCCGCTAAGTACTTTATATTCTGCTGCTTTCAAGACGATTCTTCTATATATTTTGACAGCTTTCCCCCTTTCTTAAGTATCAGGATTGATACCTTAAGGCAAATTGCCATTAAAAATAAACAGCTGGACGAATTAAATAGGAAGTGGAAGAATTTCATTTATTAACTCTTTTCATTTATTTAATTATTTACGTATAGATCTTCTCATGATTTTCCTTGTTCTTTTTTTCCTTTTTTTTTTTAGCCGATACAACGTAAATCCAAAATTACCGCTTTTTAAATGTAAACTTAAACCTGTCGTATCTTAGATAGTCTAGTTGTATGTATATTAAGATTGTTTTTGCTACCTTTTATTTTATTAACTGTTGTATAATTATTTGGTATTATTTTGTATGTCAATAAAGTAAAAAAAAAAATCTGCTCAGAATGCTCGCACAAAAGTTCATTGCTCAGTGACTAGAAGTACTATAATTCTACTCCTCCCTGGATGGGATGCTAGTCAATTGCAGGGTACCCCCAGCATTAAACCTGCTGATTTGCCTGACTTAGAATACAAAGCAGTCCCCCAGTCAGGGCTCAAACCCAGGGCCCAGTTGTTCGAAGGGCGGATAACGCCATTCACCGAATAAATCGCTATCCAGTCAACCCTCCAAGTTAAGACCATTTTAGTCGCCATGGCGACTAAAATTTTGGAGCTGACGACTAAATTGGAACCGAAGTCACCAGCATGACGACTAAATTTGAAAAGAAGGATTAAAAGGCGTGAGCTTTATTTAGTGACTAAAATTTTTCACTGGTGATCAGCTTGAGCGCAGTCGGTGGCCAAATGGCCACTAAGGAAAAAAAATAAACTTGGAGGGTTGCCAGTGGATAAATGCTAACAAAACATACTATGCTATCCACTGGATAGTGATTTATCTGGTGGATAGCATTATCTGCCCTTTGAACAACTGGGTCAAGACCACTTGATATGGAGTCCAGCACACTAACCATTAAGCCACCCTGCCTCCTACAAGAGACAGAGAGAAGGGGAGTGCAAATACATGTATGGTATATAACATTACCTGAACATTAAGGTGTGCAACAACCCTTTCACTACTGTCTTTCTTGCCCTCTCTAAGGACTGCCTCAACAGGCCGACCTCCATCCAACAGCCTGTTCAGTCTTTCAATTTCTTTGTCACGAGTTTCCACCTAAGAAGACAATTTTTATTAAAAACATTTATTACCGGTAACACCATTTAAAATAATTCTAATAATAAAGCATTGAGCACTGTGTTTGAATTCATCTTTACCGGCACTTCTGCCAAATTACCAGTTGCCTTTAGATGTGCCAGATACATGTTAAGGTTAACAGTAATTCAACAGCCTTTAGCAAGTGCAGATCCAGGGAAAATCAGGATGACCATTTCTGATATTAATACAAGCACCAAAGGCTTGCGCCTCTAAAGGGGGGGAGGGTCTGGGTCATTCTCCCCACGGAAAATTTTTAGATTTCGTCTCTCTAAAGTGCCATTTTCAGATAAAATTCTGAGTCACTAGGAGAAGATGTTGGCCAGTTCCATTTTCCTTGGATGAAGAATTGGATGAAGAATCCCCTGCAACTCGCAAAGCATTGTATTTTATTTTCTAATGAAACTTGGAAGTTTTTGAACTCTTAAAATATGTTTACCATGCATCCCTTCAATTAAAGTTAATGTATACACCAAGCCGACATGTAATAAAAATGCTAAATACAGTATAGACCAGGCAGGGGTTTGCAATCAGGCACATACAGCAAGCTCTGCCTGCATGTAATTCGTGTTAAATTAGCGACCTTCAAATTTGACTTCGAGTACAAGATCGAGTACAAGAATGACTTTGGAATTTCGACACATTTATTACCTATCCCCCAAACTATAACTCTTCCCTGTTGCTGACTATAACACTTAAATACCGGTAAACATTAAGAATAAAATTGGTGTGATAAGTGATTACATGTATATGAGGCACATGAATTTGGTTTAAAAAAATTTGTAAGTTCATACTCAATCTCGTACTCGTACTCCAATCTGAAGGTCGCTATTATCAGCTTTCTCACATGAACTGGCTGGTTCAGAAAAAATTTCTTTAAAATTAAAATAGATACAGAATTCTAGAGGTGTTATATTCTGCATACATTATTTTTTGCCACCTAACCCTAACATATTCTTTTGAAAATAACACACCCTGGGTTATGTAAATATTTCCTTCAAGCACCTATCTGGGATGAGCAGATATAATTAATTTTGGAACAAAATTGCAGGTGACCTTAAGTAAGCTTTCAATTAAGATAAATTTCAACTTGCTTTATTTATCAGCAAAAAAAATTATGATAATTTTGATTGGGAAACTGTCAAAAAGGAAAATTTTAATTAAAGTTGGCTTACAATGTTATGGGTGATTCTGGTTTAATATTGCTAATGGCGTGCAAAAATAATTGTAGAATTTGAAATTATCATGTTACACAACCACGCATTGAAAAGGTGTAACTTCTAGCAAGATAGTGGCAATTCAATTTACAACTTGCATTGAATAGGCTTTGATAAAAAAATATATACAAATGAAAATAATTATGCTTACAAAAATTATTAGTTAAGAACAGAAATTGTGGATAAAGGAACAATAAAGGTCTAAAAATGTGGCAATATTAAGCTTATTTTACCTCTAGATGACAGTATTTTATTATTATTTTGGATTTCAATTGCTGCAATTTTACCGGAAGTTACTCGAGAATTTACCTGTTTTCGCAGACTTTTGTTTCGTCTTTCAGTACTCGACTTTTCATCTTGAAGTTGCGACACTTGAGCCTGTAATTCTTCTATTCTAGTATCAGCCACACTTAACAAGTCGGCGACATAAGGATCCTGCAAATCATCTGTTTTGCCGGTCAGATCCCGAGCAGGAGAAACTGTGCTTTCGATATCCATTCGCTGACGACGGAGCGGTATTTGCTTCCTTCGACCGCCAGGAGTTTCCACGACAGCATGCAGATTTTTCTCCTGCAAGTCCTGTATTCTGTCGGTTTTTGCTTTGTTTTCCTTCTCCAAAGCCTTAACTTTATGTACATATTGTGTATTTAGAAATTTCAGGTCCGCATTTTCGTGCTCTAGCTTTCGAACGCTGGTTTTAAGATCCCTGATAATTTGGTCAGTTTCTTCTCGTAGTTTTATGAGCTGTAAATGAAGCTCGTTGTTTTCTTTAACCAGCTTTGCATTATCGCTTCTGTACGGTTCCACATTATCCTCGTATACTGTCCTTTCTTTCTCCTGCTTGCCTACTTGAAGTTTAAGATTTTTTAAGCTTTCTGTTGTGTGAACAAGATCGCTAAACAGCTTCTCCACAAGAGGCACAGATTCGATTCCAAGAGCTTGTCTGTAACCAAGCTGATCTAAGCGCTTCCTGAGCGTAGTGAATTTTCGTTCCGTCATTTTTGGACACTCCAATGACTACTCTATTCAGCTCTTTTAAAATTTCGACCGAAATCATGGATATTTTTGTAAAAAATTCATCTTCAGAGGAAAACCGTTACTGCTAATTGACTGTTCGCGGGTTCAAAGACAGCGTCCTGACAACCGCGCAAGAACGCATGCGTGACTTTCAAATTTGCCTCTGTTTATTTTACGACCTAAAGAGAATTTACTTTTCAATCGATATCATTGAAGAAAAAAGTTAAATATTCACTAAAAAAAGGGCCAAGCTGGTTCTGTAAAATTTCAAAGGAAGTAATAATGATAATCATTAAAAAAAGTAATATAAAAAGGTTTTTTTATTACTTATTTTATTTCTTGTGGAGTAAAATGGGATTTAATCTAAGTGGTTAGGAATTTTAAATTCAATTTTAGTAGTTGAAAAGTTTAGTAAATACATTTGTCTTTTTGAATTTGAAATAGTACTTACTGGCCAATTAAAAAAAAATAAATTTTATACAACAGTCTTCTTCTATTGTTTTTCGAATCCCATCATTAGTAGTTCAACTGTCTAGATCTGATCATTTAAAAATATAACATTGGTATTTTCTACGTCACCAGATATCATAATATTTTTTTTCCAATAATTGTTATATTTTGGGGGTCCAAATGTGGATAACTAAATTAAAGTTGCATTTCCAAATTCCAGCTAAAGTTTTATATGCAATTCGCAATGCGAGCAGCCTTTTTATTCATGCATTATTATTGACGCAAAAAAATTACATGCAATACAAATTATTTTTCCATCACAAGAAGGTAAGCTGTAAAAGAGCTAATATTTCTAGATCATAAATATTGCCTGGCCAGCTGATCTTATTTAAGAGATTTTTGAGATATTTTCAGAAATGATTTGTTTTTTCAATGAGACGAGCATACCAACCAGCAGTCTTACATATTGAGCACGCGCACTTGCGTAGCCACGTCACACTGCACGATGTCATTTGTTGTGATCAAAACAAGATGGGTTTTGGCTGAGTACAGCAAGATGTACTTTTAAAATTTAAAGTGTTCGTTCTGTGAAAACGGCACGACGGGTTCTTCAGAATCCCGAGCCATCGGCCAAGTCTCGATACAGGATTATGTAGTTCTGATCGCATGGGCCAACTGCAGTCTATAGTCCCTCGGAGTCGTAGAAGCCGAAATCTCCAGCTGGAAACATTTCCAGATCTGAGTAACTTTCCTCCAGAGGTCGCCGTGAGTGTTCTCTCACACTTAAACGCGACAGATCTATGTCTCGCTGCCTGCGTTTGGAAACATCTAGCTGACAATGAACTCCTGTGGCAAAGGTACTACATACTTCATTTCCTTTCCTTTGATATTTGCTTTTCTTCTTGAAAGGCGCGTTGCGGCTGCTTCAGACATTTTAATTGAAACTGTATTACTATTCAAGCCCTAATGTGTCATGTTAAGCTTATGTTAATTAATGTAAGTGAAGTCTGTTTGTTTAAGCACCAGGCACTACAATTCTTAGGCATCCATGCATTTTAAAACAATATTTTCCTGTTTTTCTCCTGTGGCATTTATGCGGACAACCAAAATTTGGTTTGCCATGACATGTACAAAGAGATGGGTCAACATTGAGCAATTTAGACCTGTCATCCCTCACGTACAACACGAAAGTGAGCCATCTGAAACTTCCGATTTCTGCCCAACTCACGTACACAGTCCAATTTTTCATGCCCAGCTCACACATTTGAGCTTGTGAAATGCATATAAGCCATTTCTGAGAAAAATAATATAAATTTGATTCTGACACTTAAGAGAAAAATATATTTCTTACATGTAAATCAAGGTCAGCTTTTGAAAAATTATTCTCAATTATTGAGAGTAAATACCTAGGGATAAGAGTGTTTCGCATCCAATTTCAAACATTGGAATCTTTGAAACACTTCTTCGAGAGTCTTGGGAAATCTTCAGACGTTGTTGTGTCCCACTGTGTGAGTCTGATGCATTTGACCTGGAAAAAGTTGGCTTCTTTCATACAGTGTAAGCATTGGTTAAACATTTAGTATGGGCTTACTATCTTACTTCTTGCAAAAGGTTATTTTCTAATTGACACAATTATGAACCTTGTTAATTTGCCTGTTTTTGTTGGAATTTCTTGGTAACCAAGAGTCTGGAGAATTAAAAATTATATTCATGAATAATAAATGAGACACAGTAGGAAAATGAATAATTTTTTCCAACAGAAAGCTAATCAAGTCTCTCTATTTATTTTTTCAGCCTTTCAAAAGCCACTTGGGGTTATGCCACAGCTTATAACAGGAAACATAAGGTACATGTAAAAAAAAAAAAAAAAAAAAAAAAAAATCTACCATCTTTATTATTTACAACTTTTGTCTTGTTTCTTAAAGTAATGGTGATAAAAAGTCTTGAAATAATCACTTTGCTACAAAAGTTATCTCCAAAACTAAAACTGTGTTCAGCAGTGAATCTGACATTCCAGCATGGAATGGTTCACTTTGGGGTGGATTGGATGGTATGACTTTGCCAAAGATAAGTGCATATTACATGCTTACGCCACGACAACAGCAATCACGTCCTGTACAGTACATGTAAATCAAGCTACCACATCTTTATGACAGAGATGCATGTGTGTAAGTGGTCCTAAGTCATGTTGTAGGCCTGTCGTAAGCTTGTCGCATGCAAGAAAGTTGCATGGTGTTAATTGGCCCTTAAGGTCTCCAAGATACCTTAAAAGAGTCCAATCTGGCACACCCAGTTCTAAGCAGTCTTGTTCAAAACTTCTTTTCATAGATCTACAAATGACAAGATATTATTCCAAAGAATGCCTATTTTCATTATTATAACCACATTTTAATCTACAGATTTGTAGATATGTCCAAATCACCCAAAAAACAACCAAAAAATGGTAACTTCAAAAAGGTGTGATGATGGTCCATTTTTAGAGAGTTTTTTTAGTTTTGTTGTCCATTGCTGGCAAAATATTTTTTTAAGCTGTTCTTTAGGTACCGAGGGTTCTAGTTATATACAATGTAGGTAAAATTAGTAAGAAAATGTCCTGAAAGGGAACCGAAAAAGGTTAAAGTTAGCAGAAAGTTCAAGTTATCACAGGTTCGAGTTATAAGGAATTAACTGTATTCTTGTTCATCTAGGGTAAGATCTCCTTCAAGGAGCTTTATATGTTGTTAGACGAGGGGACATGCCTCTTCAATTTTGACCCACATCAGGTTAGTAAACTGTTTTTTCTTCATCAGTTTATTAACGTTACTTGTAGTAAAGGGAAAGCCCCAGGGGGTGGGTACTCGGGATTCCAAGTGACAGGGATGATTGAATGGGTGACAAAAATCAAGACCCAGAAAAAATCCCTAGGGCTTCCAACAAAACTCAAAAAAATCCCTGGACCAAACATCAATGCCCCAAAAATTCCATGCCGAATTTCTGACCGACTAAATTTTTCAGAAAGGGGGAATGATCTGAAGATATAACACAAAAAAACAACATTAGAAACACGTTCAGTGTTTGTACTTTATTCGCAGAACTATGCGGTCAAGGCACTACCACAAATATTGAGACTGTTTTTAATACCCCAAAAAAATCCCTACTTAAATCAAGCCACACAAAAAAATACTTGCCAAATTTTCCTACCCAAAAATATCTGGAATCAAAAATTTCAATCCGAAAAAAATCCTTCCATCATCCCCATCACTTGAAATTCCAAGTACCCCCCTCCCTTGGGGGGAGAGATAAAGTTTGCATACAAGCCTAGTGGCCCATCAGGACGGAGCTTATCCTGATTTCCATAGCATGAAGTGACTAGGAGTATTTCTACTCCCCCCATGAATGGGATGCTACACTGTAGTCCATCGCAGGGCTACCTTTAGCATTTATACACCTGGGTGGAGAGAGGCACTGTGAGAGTTGTGTCTTGCCCAAGAACACAATGCAGCGCCCTGGCCAGGGCTCAAGCCTCGATCGGAAGTCCAGCGCACTAACTATTAGGCCACCACGCCTCCCCAACGTTACTTGTGATTAACACTAAAGATTTGAAAAATCCAAACCACTTTATCATGCAAAAGATTGATGTTGTATATGGTTTTTTTTTTCACTAGTCAAGTCTAATGTGTCATATTCAAGATGTTGTACATGTTGTGGTTCAGTTTCACCCTTGGTGCATTTTTTTTTCTTTTTTTTTTTTCTGGTGTATGGTTATATACAGTGTGTATGACAGTGAGTATTTAAGACAAAGGAAAACATCAGATTGTACCAAGGGTAAAACTGAACCACAACATGTATTTTCATGTGTCATTCTAAATTTGACAACTAATTCCATATATTATCAATCAAAGTAGAGGTAATTACTCAATATAAATATACAATTATCTTCGTTCACTGTCCAAAATTAAGCGCGCAATTGGTTAAAATAGATCACATGATCTTGCTTTACCTGTTGTCAGCAAACTTCGACAGAACAGTATTGACAATTGATAACACACAAAAAATCGTGCATTCATGTTCAAAGGTAAACTGCAGCTCAATTAATACATTTTTGTGTGCGATTGACTTGCTTGTTGCTTCTTGCTGACTGTATTTATGAACGACCACAGCTGATGAACGATTTCATGAACCATTTTAAGCTTTATTTCTGTACGGCTTATTTGTGATATTTATATTATTGATTTAATCCCATGTGATTATGTACTACTACACTTCTTATTTTTAAACATTATTGTTTGAAGTTTGTTAAGTTGATGATCGCTTGCAGTGTACTCAGATGGTATATTAAAAGGGTTAGAGTCTGTGCGTTTGTGTTTTGTTTACAAATACACGCACTTGCTGGCCTCACAATGAACAAGAAATTTTCAATACTGCACTTGGCTACGCCAAAACACTCACAACAGTCTCTAACCCATAATAACAGTATGACCATGATTTTTTATTAAGCAAAACAAGAGAATTAATCAATATTTTGTTTGTTTGCTTGTTGTTTCAGGGAACAATTTATTTAGTGAGACACAATGTTTTGGAGGACTCTGTTGTAGAAATAGCAAAATTTATCAACTGCACTGGAGCACTTTATGGAAAGTCAGTCAGAGAATATCTTGATACGAGGTAAGGCAACAATAACAATAATATATAATATAACTAGAGTAAAATACTAGGATTTCTCCCGCTGAAAAAAATCATATTTTCACATGTGAGAATAACATGTTATTTTCACATGTGGAGATATCGATTTCAAAACGTTTTATGACAAGTTTGCCCTGTTTCAATAATGAACCAAAGTTAATCGATTTTAAGTCAAAACATCTTTGGATCTTCCTTGGCAATCTTCGGAAATTTTCGGAAAATGTTCGGAAACATTCGTACGACCTATGTCTAACGATTTGCAGATGTAATTACAAAGGCAGCACATTCTCCTCAGTTATTTTAAGACCCTGAGTGTTGGTCCGGTCTGGTGTTCGAAACCACGACCTCCTGCACAGCAGTCCGGTGCTCTACCAACTGAGCTAGATAGATAAAAAAAAACGAAAAACCTATTCATCTCCACCAT
>NW_027558301.1:0-11772 GCF_052425735.1 Oculina patagonica
ATATCAACGAAATGTCCAATCATTGTGTTCATTTTCATGATGACGTCGCTGGTAACCATAGCAACGGTATAAACTGTTAAAAACACCCTTAATTTTTGTTTTAAATGCTTATACTCAAAAACAGTCCGGTGACCCACATTTTTTTTTATACTGAAAATTAATGAGGACGTTGTTAAGATACAACTTTATGCAAAGTTAAACAAATTCCTCAGAGCAGTTCCAGAGCCACCTTAATTTTTCGAAAAGTTAAGTTGGCTCTGAAACTGCTGTGGTAACTAGTGACGTAATGAAAACAACCACAATTTGTTTTTCAATGATTGGGCATTTGTTTGATGCCGTTTTTGTAGCAACTGATAAATATTTCTAGCTCCAACTTATCAAAGTAAGAGAGCTGGAAAGTGCTGGAGACTGTTGTGAGCCTCCTTAAAACAGATTTTGTTCCAAGTGTCTTGTTCACAGTTAGCGATTGCGATTAAACTTAAGACACTGTACACAACAAATCATCATAGCAATCTTATGTTATAAAAGTTATTCTAAGTCTTGATTTCATTCTCTATGCAAGCGGAGGGTGCTTGCAAGGGTTCTGAGTTAGGTATAACATCATAGAGTCTTCCAATAGGTAGGGGATTAAATCAATTTCTACATAGATTGAACTGATTTATTTTTTTCAAAATGGCATAAAAATAGCTTCTATGGCCATAAACCAAATAAGCAAAATACTAATTGTGCTTATGTCTCTCCTCACCTCGTTCATAAACTTCACTGAGTTTTGTAAAAACCACAGAATGGGATTCATGACCAATACAAAGCAAACTGTTAGTTGTGATTTGGGTTTAGCTAGCATTTAGATATAACTGAATAATCAAGATTATAAAATTAGAGTGAGGAAAACTTACAAAAACATATATGAGCATAAACTTACAAAAAAGTACGGTGACAATTCAAATCGGCTTTGCGCGGTCCATCATAGAGGACCCAATCAAAAAGTTTGTTTTTATCAAGGACCAGTTTGCCAAGATAGTTTAGTTATTTAGACGCTACTGCTCAAGACCCAAGGAACCGAAGGACACAAAGGGAAGGGTACTAGAAGATCTTTTCTTTTTGTTAGTGGTCATGACTAAGAGTTTCCATCCAATCCACGATTGAGCCAAACGCTGGTCGCTTGGAAGGGTCCCTCTGCCAACACTGTAGCATAAGATTATACCTGCAAAAAACATCATCACAGGGAATCAGAAGAGCGAAACGTACGACATGGACGAATACAACGCATACAAACTCTAGCCAGTACTAATTTTTTTTTCTGATTACAATTGCAAGTGCTGAGACCGGCAGGATGAGTAAAATATGGGCAATATTCTTAGTCATCGCACGCTGAAGAAATTAAAGTTGTAGGGCCAGCACTGATGAACCTCTTGGCTCCGGCAGTACACTGCACTGGATTGGACTTACACTATTTTTGTTGGAAAATTATTTTATTAACAACTTGATGTTGATTAAGGTTAATAAACTGCCGTAGCGAATTTTGACGGCTGACGTTTCGAGTGTTATGGGCCTGCCATGGTGCAAAGTGGAGTATTGTGGGTTGTATGTGTGTTTTTATACAGAGTATGGAGTTATGCTTTTATGGTAAACATGGTGAAGAAAAGCCAACGCGCAAAACTTCAGCTTTTCAAAATTTTTTACGGCGGTTTATTTACCTTTATCAATGAACTTCCAGTTGATAATCAACTAAGGCCGTGTTCACACTCAGTGCATGAGCACTGGTACCTGAGCACCGGCAAAAAATAGCGTCGTGTTCACACACTGAAAACCAAAGTACGCTTAAGTGCCCGGGTACAAGGTCTCGACCTTGTACCCGGGCACGGGCACCGTGTCTGAATTGTGGCGTAGGTACTTCGACAGCTACCCTTGTAAATCCGAGGTGAAGTAAAGGTGATGGGTATGTGTATGTGATATTTGGTGCCCAGCAATAATCGTACTCGGGCACCGTGCCGTTTTTTACGTTTGGACAGTAAACTTAGTTCATTGTGTGGAGAGGGGAGAGAAAGAGGATCAATATTATAAAGAGTTCAGAGATGGTTTATTAAAAAGGGTACGTGAGACGATGTTTTTAAATATTACTTAGTTGAAAAGTAATGTAATTTACATACAATTCTGTGCTCATGGCTGAGGTGCTTGGCAACCTTTGACCACTTGCGACGTAGTTAAAAACTTCTTCCCCGGTCATTCCTTCGTAAGGATTTCTACCTGCAGAGGTTAAAAATGTGTTATTAAGAACAAGCCATAGTAGTATAGCAATTCCCGAGTTTTGATTGGTTTACAGGCCATGGTATATGAGCTCATATACTGCCCATGTCAATTATATTACGAGGACTGAACCACGTATATTTAACAATTATTCCATGGCATTTCTGTGGTTTTTGTAGGCACCGCTAATTATTTCTTGTTTATAAAGCTCGCCAAATTTGTTGTTTAAAACCATTTTTTGATAGAACTGTCGCTTCCAGCAGCGGCACTTGCCGCACTCATTTCCCATATAAGGTCAAGCATAGGTATACGAGCTGATAACCGGGATTCAGTGAACCAATCAGAAAGCTAGAAATGCAATATTCGAGGTTGAGAATTGAATAAATAATTTTATACATTTCCGATTCAAAACACGGAAAAATTCCATATATTCTCTTACTTCATACATTCACTTTATATTTAAACTTCATGATTCTATTGAAGGGTCGATAATTCGATTAACGGAACTTTATCAAGGGTGGCTGCTCTTTTAATCGAGGAAATATGGTACTGAAGTTGCCCTTCCACATTTTTTTAATTACTTTGTCAGGTTTTAATCTTAGTGTATTTTCAGTTCTGTAGTGTCTGTTAGGCTACCTGTGGCTTCCTGTGACAAGTGTTAATATGGAAAGACTTTGTTGTTAGGAAGGATGGAAAAAAGTTACACTGTTTTTAATGCGGCTTAAAGGTAAAAGAGCTAATGCGGCTTAAATGTAAAAGAGCTAATATGAAAGAGTTTTACAAGTTCAACAGCAATTACTTACCAAGAGTGAAAATCTCATACAGGACAATGCCGTAACTCCACCTAAAACAATCACGAGATGTATGGTAATCAAGAATCGAGAGAGAATTTGTTTCGATATTGGGAGTGAAATTGCGAACCATGATCTTTATTTACTTACACATCACTTTTAGTTGTAAACACTTGACTTTTTAGTGACTCAACTGCCATCCACTTCACAGGCATCAGTCCCTGGATTAAAATAACAATCAAATCAAAAATACAAATTATCATGGCTATTGGAAATAAAGGTCCAGAGCTTGCTAAAAACTTTCCCAAGGCTGAAATTTGTTGTGAAAATGACAAATATCCCCATTTGTGGCCCTCCCTCGCTCGCCGAGGTGAACGAAACTGAGCGAAGGTAACCGAAACTGCATCAAGTGGACTCAAAGCGCATGCGTACTTACATTAGATCTCCTGACATAAACTTCAGCTTTACCCAGATCTCTCGCCATCCCAAAATCAGTTATTTTACACCGCAGGCCTTCGCCAACTAACACGTTCCTGGCGGCCAGATCTCGGTGAATGAGCTGCAGGCAAAGACACATTTTAAAAAAATCTGTGTTATCTTTCTGTCAATAAAAAAATCGCTGAATATGGCGACTACTGGGCTCATCTGCTAATTAACGTCACATGTTGAAATATATAGTGACCTCAAATAGAATGTTTTCATGCCAGCCATGTTGGAGGAGCCAAACAATAAAAGATATTTGCATAAAAATGATTTTTTCCCCAAAGGAAATAATTTTGTTGTTTCACTCCTCCAATATGGCGGCCATGAACACACTTTATAGGCTAAAGAAGCCTTAACGTTAGCAGTTTTAGTAATACACTCACCAAGCGGCACCTGACAACGTGAAAATGCAAGTGCGAAATTGAAATAAATGATTACAACGACAAATTCAATAAAAAAGTGTATAAATACTGTAGATGATCTTGTATAAATGGGGGAATGAAAGAGAAAAAAAGTAATTAAACAACAGACCTGGAGAGATGAGATGAATTCCATTCCTCGAGCGATATCAGACGCGAATTTGTAAAGTTGTTGTACTGGTATTTTACGCGGAACTTCTGTGCTTTCCACATTATAATAATCATCTGTTTCACCTTTACTTTTCTTAAGATATCCCAGAAGATCGCCATGAGGGACAAACTCCAGAATGACAAGAGGCGGCCCTGTGAATAAAGAAATATATAGCGACTCATGGCCTAACAAAACAGACTGTAGATTTAAAATTCAGTCCAAGCTCTATTTCTCTCTGAATTGTACAACACACGAACGACGTTTTAATCGTATTAGCAACAAATTTCGAGGTAAAGAAGTCTTTAAGAAAATTTTTTGGGTGAAAACAATCAGTGGAAAGGAGCAAAAAAAGAAAGTAAAAAAACAACAAAAACAATTCAACGTGAGCCGTACCAAATCGTGACAAATAGGCGTTAAAGATATGAAACTTACTAAACTCGCGCCCTCCTTTGCATCGAATGACATCCTTAGTCAAACATCCCAGCAATTGAATCACGTTAGGATGAGGTTTAAGTTTCTTCAGTAAGTCCAGCTCAGACAACAGATCCCTGAGGTCTGCATATAACGAATCTTCTGCAAGAAATTCCATGAAGGAATAAGTAATTGTAAACCACCATCATTGATTTGACAAAGTATTTTCAAGTTTTACTTGATATTTCACGAAAAGTTCCTTACCTTTTAGCATTTTAACAGCAACAACAGACCACTCTTGATTACCAGCCACGCCAAATGCGGCGCCCTTCCACACCTGACCAAACGAGCCACCGCCGATCCTTTCAAACAACGACAAGTGATCACGTGACACTTCCCAGTTGGTGTTGCTGAGAACGCGCGTGTATGGGGGCTCCACTCTGCCAGCAGTTTGCGATGCATTCTGGTAAGAAGTAGTTGTACATAGCTCATTCTGATAACCGTGATGCTGTCTGTGGCGCGTTGTTGTTTGAGGAATCAAGTGATTTGATTGGTCAACAGGCTTGACGCTTGCGCAGTGTTGAGCTGCCTCTCTGTCATATAACGGATTTGATCCTAGCATATTTGTGGATTGCAAGCTCAAGAGTGTTCCAGTATTTGTAGAGTGCTTGCATTGAGATAATTTCACGTTCTCTCTTTTACCCAAAATTTTAACCCTTGGTTTAGGCTGAGGACGATTACAAGATAAGGTTTTGGAGGCTTCATGGCACAACCTGGAACTGTCCGTGTTTTTAATCTCGCCTTGGACATTATCGTTGTTCACTGGTCGAAGATAATTTTCCGCTGGAGGTTCTTGGACTTTCCTTGTTTCTTGATTAATCTCTCGAGTAGCGCCAAGTGTACTAACATCTTCCGTATTCACGACAGCACTATGCTCTTCCTCAGGGGTGGTTACTTGATGAATGACAGACATACAAATATCTTGATTGTTCTTACTCTTTTCACTACCCCTGTGAGGAACAAATGTTCTCAACGTGAAGGAAACCTCTTGAGGCTTGGATTCAGGAGTTGAGGTGTTCATATCAGGTCGGAATGCCGTCAGCACAAAGCATTTTTCTGTTTTTGGTTGATTGTAATCTCCTTGCATGCTTCCCATTGATGCTCCCGGTTGTTCTAAAACCAAAGGTGATCCTGGGATACTTAATGGAGATTCTGCTGGTATTCTAGAGGCACTTGTATCGGCAGTATCTTGAGCCTGCAAGAGATCAAGTTTCCAGCCAGCGTTAAGACGTTGACAGGAAATAAAATACAGAAAAATAGAAAAAATAGAGGAGACAGCAGATCTACAGTGAAGTAATTTATTAACTTACTTGACTTGGTGGTGTACAGATCACGCGCAAAACGGGTACAATATTCCACGTCACTTTTGAACAAATTGTTATGATGCTCATATATAGTCAGGAAGTCCTCGTTCTCGGTCATAACTTGTGACATACAGTATGTAATTTTTATTAAGATTCGTCCGACGACTAGCATTGCACTGCATCCGCGCGCTGCATAACCACAGTTTATTTTGCTGAAAATCAATTCGTTGAAAATTTTGGGGAACAATCATCCCGTTTAATCTTTCCTCGGAACATTGGAACATTGTTTGAATTCAGCTAGTCGGGCAGCCATCAAGCACTATTCCTCACCATTTACCAAGGTAAATGTTAAATGTTCTGCATGGGTTTCAAAGTTGGCGAGAGACAAATGACTGACCAGAAAAGTATAATTTCACTTATAGATATTAACTGTCGGCGGTGGTGTAGAATTTAAATATCATTTACCGCCTCAGAAGTGAGATCCTCTTCTGATGTGAATGGAAATTGGGTTACCCTGTAAGTGAAACACAAATTTCAACTTATACTCAATGTTTACTATGTCATTATCTGTATGTATCGCTAAATATTTCATAGGATGGTAAAGTAAGTTTATTACCCATAAAAATAATAAACTACTACTTTTATTGGCCCTTTATACTACGGGTACTTAAACCGGGCCACTTGGAAGAAGGCGGACCAATCATGCAATTCGTCAATTGAAAACAATGGATGGTTATCGTTTTCGACCAATGACGTTTAAACATCTAGACAACAGCTCTACAACAAATTTTGTAACTAAGTGAAGGCAAATGTAAGTCTGTTTTACATACTATCGACTCCTATATACTGTATACACTCTACAGATCATATCTTGGATGCAAAGTCTCAAAGTTATTAATTTTACTCGAAAAATTTAGCTCGAAATCTTGTTTTGTGTCTGCGAAACCGAAACCGTTGAGAACCTCTCATTTCACTCAAGTGAAGCCTTTTTGACTTGACGATCAGTACATACCCTCTAATGTCTTGGTGTCCTGTTTATTTGGAAAAAAATACCAAGAGTTAGTCACAACATTTTATTATGATTAATAATGGTCATTTGTGGAGTGTCAGCCATGATTAAGGACAGAGAGGTAAAGAGACACTGACCAGGAAAGACAAAGGAAAGTGACTCTTTCTCTCTTTACAAAAGAGAGTGGCTTAAAAACATACAGGAGACAGAGGAAGCTGCATGGAGTCAGCACATGAAGACCCGGGGCGGGGGGTGGGGTACTCCCTATAATGGCCTATACGGGGAGGCTCCGCCCGAAAGGGGTACCTTTTTCAGGCTTCAGGTATATAAAAGGGTAGGGATTTCACGAGTTTAAGTATATGAAAGGGTATGGAAATCTGTCATTTGGCTATTTAAAAGGGCCTTTAATTAAAATATTTCGAACAGACGCAATTTATGGCTGTATTATTTTAATTTATTAAGCGTTACATAAAAATGACAAGAACACGTCCTATTTTAAGTCCACGCCATGTCTCTTAGGTGTATGAAAGGGGTACCTTTTTTCAGTTAAAGGTATACGAAAGGGGTACAATTTCTGTCAAAAATGGTATATAAAAGGGTAAGGGGTTAGAACTTGGGGCGGAGCCTCCCCGTATAAAACTTTTTTGAGTACCCCCCCCCCCCCGGGAATGAAGACACTGTATGGCTTCAATAAAGCACTAAGTAATGAAACACCTAGACAATGTGTAGCGGCGAAGAACAAAGAAGGTAACATAATCAGCAACAGCGAAGACAGGAAGGACCGATGGAAGGAACACTTCCAAGGAAGTCCTTAACCTTAAGGAGCCAGAAAACCCAGTTACAGAAGAAGACACGGTGGAGCATGAGATCTTGTAGAAATCAGAAATGCCATAAGAGGCTTGGAAAATGGCAAGGCAGCTGGGGAGGACCTTATACTAGCAGAACCACTGAAAACAGACATAGAGTAGATAAGGTGAAGCAGATTCTGGACGAGGTCTGGATACAGGACAAGACACCGGAATACGGAAGAGAGGCCTTAAATTGAAGCTGTAAAAGAAGGGAAACTTAAAGAACTGCAAGAGCTTGCGTGGCATCATACTGCTCCGTGTCGTCAAGAAAGTGCTGGGACGGATACTCATTGTCCGAATTAAGAGAGGCGTGGACAGCAAACTGAGGGATCGAGGAGCAGGCTGGCTACAGGACCGGGAGAAGTTCTACGGACCAAATCTTCATCCTACGCAGCATCATTGAGCAGTCCAATGAATGGCAAGTGTCCTACTTTGTACATTTACTTCGTGGACTTCGAGAAAGCTTTTGACTCGGATAATAAAAGTCATGCGGCATACCCGGGAAGATCATCAGAGTAGTGAAAGATTATACAACAACTTCGAGTGCGCTGACATTGATGAAGGCGATACCACCGATTGGTTTAAGATCAAGAAATGAGTGCAACAGGGGTGCAACATGTCCTGCTCTCTGTTCCTCCTCATCACTGATCATGGGAAGAACAGTGCAAAATAAAGAGAATGGTACCAGGTGGAAACTTAACACAAAACTAGAGGACCTTTTTTCCGCCGATGACAAAAAACTCAGCATGAATGCCAGTAATCAAGGTATTACGAGGAATGGAGAATCAGTGAAGGACGTCGGCAAGTTTCAATACCAGGGAGCTTTCGCCTCTAACGTTGGAGGTTGAACTATAGACCAGGCCCCAGTTGTTCAACGGGCGGATAATGCTATCCAACGGATTTAATCACTATCCAGTGGATAGTTTAGTAAGTTTTGCTAAGACTTATCCACTGGATAACGATTTATCCGGTGGATAGCGTTATCGACTCTTTAAACAACTGGGCCGGTCCTGAATAACAGACTAGTCAGACTAGTCAAAGCACATGCTACGTTTGTTCGGTTGAGGAACATCTGGAACTCAAGCAGCATCATCCGCCACACGAAACTGAGATTGTTCAAGATCTTGGTAAAGACTATTTTGATGTTTGGCTCGAGAACGATGGCAAGAGCAAATTAAGAACAAGATTGTACTAGAGAGAGCTGGGGTGGAGAACATGAGCGATGAGGCACGCAGAAGGAGGTATAAGTACATCGACCATATCCTAAGGAGAAAGACCAACAACGACTGTCTGATAGCCGAGACTTGGGCCCCTGAGTGGAGAAAGAAACGCGGAAGGCCACAGACCACATGAAGACGAACCGTCGAGAAGGAAAAACAGGCTGACGGATGGAGAACCCGGGAGGCCTTATATGCCACTTGGCACGAAGTGGATAGGTAACAGGTAAAAGCCATGATTACGTCAGTCAGTTGGTCGTTTACATTGGAAAGTAATTAATTCTAGGCCTGAGGAGTATAATGGGTACCGTCAAATTGTTAGGATAACCTCACAAAATCTGGGGAGGAGGAGGAGAAGGAGAAAGAGAAGGAGGAGGGATCGGAGGAGGAACAATAGGAGAAGGAGTAAGAGGAAGGGGGAGGGGGAGTAACCTGCGATGTACTACCATCGCATCCAGGGAGAGTATCAATACACAATACCCCTTGTAACTTCGATTTCTTGTGACAGCTTACATTTGTGCTTCTTAAAAAGCCAGTTCTGTGACACGGGAGTGATTTTCCTTTTTGTTTTAGAATATCGTTTGCGTTTGTTTGGAATTATGTTATATTCTCTTTATTTGAAACATTCAAAAACGGTTCTCTGTTCTCTGTATGCAATATAGTAATTTACTTACTTGTATTTTTTCCTGTTCCTCTTTTCCGTTTTTTACGCACGAAATAAATTACAACCACAGCTAGGAATATGCATAAAAACGCAGCTAAAGCTACCAAAATGATGGCTTCACGCCCGGCCGTGGAATCAGACTTTTTGTTGCTTTCAAACGATGATGGCGTTGTCCCAGGTTGTGATGAAACTGAAAACAAAAACGAGTGAGTGAATAATTTAGCTAATTACTTACTACCACAAGACTTCACCCTGCTTCTCGAGCCAACTATGCGATTTCTCATGTAAACGGCTCGCTGCTATTCATAAAGAAATGCATGAAAAGTTCATTCGCCCAGGCAGCTAGGTATGACTCTACTACACCAGGAACGAATTTTTTCTCATTAAACAGGGCTCTTACTCTGGTTATCACACTTTCCTCTATCGATAAATAAAAAAAATGATATAGCTTAAATAGAGTGAGGGATCTATTCAGTGGTAATAGGGTCGTAATAGAACGTAGTAGAGAGCATGTTATCCTCCCGGTGCGCTCTGGAAAATCGGTTGATATGGACAACATGTTGCGCGTTCCTAATACACTTTCTCCCCATCGGTTCCAAGATGTAACCGCGAATATATAAAACGTATCAGCGGTTAGTTCTTTGTGGAACATTAAACCAGTAATGTTCTCTCGTAACCATGGTTTCTCATTTGTCACGCTGTCCTTTGTCACGTGTATAACTCGGTGCCAGACTGTATATAACGTCACCAAGTGTCCCTCGCTATAAACCGCTGACCATCGCAGGGTCCAGCTAGCATTGCGAACTTTCCTTTCTGTGTTCAATATTGTTGGGCTTTCTGGGAGAACTTAGCGAGAAAAGAAGGAATTATTATTATTATTATTGAAGATGAAGTATTCAACATGACACTGGGAGGCCATGGGTTCGATTCCCGTCGGGGACTCAGAATTTTTCTTTGTCCCATGCTCGTGTCATGTTGAATACTTCATCTTCATTATTTATTAGCGAGCTTAAAATTTACCATCCTTATTATTTATTATTATTATTATTATTATTATTATTATTATTATTATTATTATTATTATTATTATTATTATTATCATCATCAACCCAGAACAATGCATAAGAGGCGTAATAGGTCTTATGCATGATAACGTCATATGCTCAAAATTCACCACCGAGCCTCGTTTACGCGAATTCTTCTACTTTCATGCAGTTTTCACGCGGGTATTCTTTTCATCTTTGCTGTTTTTGGATTCAGTTTTCAGATTTCAGACTTTTTTATTATTTCACACTTTTTGCAGAAATCGTACACTATTACACTATTTACAGAAAATACATTAATTGAAAGAAAGAAAATATAACAATAAAGACCCCAAATAAAATGTGCTCAGTGACCAAAGAAGCATAGGCTATCGTATTGGTCACTGACACGTACAAACAACAGACAAGGCATATCGTAAAATTTTCAAGTTTGCACTTCAAAAGCGAGGCTTGGTGGCGAAACTAGCCATTCTGATGTAAACATGCATATAAGAGCTACATGAAATAAATGAAATAATAAAATAACATCGAATGAGGTTTAATCAGATCGTATGCGTGTTGCATGTAAAGTATCACGCCAAATTTGTTTCAAATCTTTTATTTATTGAAACAATATTACAAGCTCTGCATTCATTTCAGGGAATGACGCTGACCAAGGAAATTTACGCAGTTTTTCAAAACATACATTTGTGCTGAGGACTGTTTTTAGGCTGGAATTATTAGTAAGCAAAACTAAAACTAGAATCGGTTTTCTTGAATTGTGAGACTGTATTGGTTGGATTGACTTTCTGTTAAGGGGGTGGATTGTGTACATAAGCTGCAAGGTTTGTGGTTCCCTGAACAATCAGGTGGTCGTAAGTGTCGCCGTCCTGAATACAATACTTGGCTATACTTGTAATCTGTTACATGCGGCCCTTCCTACTATCGCCATCATCCTGTGTTTAACTATCAAGAAGATAAGTTATAAATCTTCCCACCGCTTCCCCAGTCACCGACCCGCGGACTGTACATGTGTCTAGATCTTTCAGTTTGTCCCCATCTTTCCTGAAGAGATGTAATTATTAGCTTTTATCATTGTTTTCAAATAAGAACGTCACTTTCGTGACCATTTATCTCAAACAGTTG
>NW_027558302.1:0-11760 GCF_052425735.1 Oculina patagonica
TTAATCCCACTAAAAAAACAGTCAGGGCGACAAGTCTATCTTTTTCGTCATCTTGCAGAACATTTAGAGCTTACTTTTTCGAATTAGAAGGAACAAATGAAAAGCCAAGCAAAAATTTCATTGCACTGGCCGGGAATCGAACCCGGGCCTCCGCGTGGCAGGCGAGAATTCTACCACTGAACCACCAGTGCTTGGCTGTGAACATTCTCCCTCTTCTTTTAATAATAATTTAATAATAAAATGATTTATATTGCGCCATTACCTAAAGCTCAATGGCGTTTTACAATGTTAAAAATCTATGTAAAAAGAATAAAAAAAAAAAACAAGAAATCTAATTAACATGTAGTTCAAAAATATACTAGACTAAAACATTTATACGAATCTATGCCGATATCAAATGAAGCTTTGTATTTTTCACGTCATGTTCGATCGTGGTGGTGCCATCTTGGATTACAGTCAACTCTCTTAATGGTCACTTCTATAAGACGGACAACACCTCTTTAAGACGGACACCTGGTGTTGGTCCCGTCCATCTCTGTAAAAAGGACAGCTGGAGCCGCTCCTGACGGTGTCCGTTTTAGAGAGAGTTGACTGTATCCCCCGGGGGGGGGGGGGGTACTCCCATATGTGGCCTATATAGGTATGTGCCGCCCGATAGGGTATGGTTTTTGAGGTTCTCGGTCCTTAAATAGGGTATCATTTTTGCTTCTTTTGGCAATGTGTTCCCGGTGTGATCCTAAGATAGGGTACCTAAATTCTATTAGCTAAAATAAACGCCCAGCTAAGCGAAAAAAATATATCTTAAAACTGAATTTTCTGTCCAGGCATTAGAAAAGCCATTTTATAAAGATTCGTGTCTTGCCGTGCGCGGTTAACCGTTATTTGGGTCGTCACGGAACGTTTCTCCTCCCCTTGAATAGGGTGTCATTTTTCGGATTTGGGCCTTAAAAAGGGTATCAATTTTCGCTTTCTTTATCCTTAAATAGGGTCAGGGTTTAAGAACCTTGGCGGCACACCCTAGGCCCTATCCGAAATTTATGGGAGTACCCACCCCCCGGGACTGTATCTGACCAGTGAAATCTTGGCAGAAGATGAAACTACTCTGCCCACCGTACCCAGAGTAATTTTGTCCTCTGCCCAAATTTCTCTCGTCAAAGCCGGTGGCCCCATTATCGAAAGTGAACGGCTGAAGAATTTTAGCACAAGAAATGGAAAGACTCTTACAGTCAAGCACTGGTGGTTCAGTGGTAGAATTCTCGCCTGCCACGCGGGAGGCCCGGGTTCGATTCCCGGCCAGTGCAGTTTTGCTAAATTTTTATTTTTTTCTACAACTTACAGAATTCGGTAATTTCGTTCATTCAGTGATTTACACCAATAAAAATAGTTATGCTTTTTCATATAAACCTTGCATATCCGTAAGCCCGTTTCGTGACTTTGGTCTTTTCGAATATCTCTGTCGTTCCCCTAGAAATTAAGGAAAATCATTATTTATTAATTATTTATTTATTTAACATTTCTTTATACACGTTTAAAAATCATCAGGTAATACTAATAATTAAAGTTATAATAAAAATTAATACAAATAAACTATTAATTAAATTCATGCTAACTAATTCTGTTTTCCATGAATGCCGTGTCTAACTTTGCTTCACTCCTCCAATATGGCCGCCATGAACGCACCCTGTTTTCTAATACATATCCAACGTGACTTGTTGTATACGTACGTTTGTTTACAAAGGGGAGGTCAATGCCTCTACTGTTAGAAACAAGCGTCTCTTAACTGTTAAAACTTCCGTGTCTACAGGTCTAAAAAATAACATGTGGAAAAACTGAATCAAAAATGGAAAGAATCAAGTTACCGCGCGCCGCCACCATGGATCATATAGACAATAATGTGACATGGCTGTCTCAATATTATTGTTAGAATAGATTCTTGGGAACTTTTGACTCGTTTGACTGCGTTGGTTATATAAATTGCGTTGGTTATATAAATTAAGCATTATTACAAGCTATTAATTGAAACTTTCATATTTATAACTTTAGATTAACTCTGCTAGTTAACCTGTCCGTATACTTCATTTTCCATCTGTTTTTCCATTAATTTTTCTTTAAGCCTACTTAGTTTTGCTTTTGTGTGTTTGTGTGTTGTATAGTTTGCTATGTAAATGTTAAGTATACCTGACCCTTTTATAAATTATTGTAATAAAAACTAAGTATGGCTGCCCAATCTTGTTAGCCAATCGTGGTTATTCTGGGCAGCCATGCACTTTACTTTATTTCTTTTATTATTGTATTGTTAATTTAATTGAATGTAAAGGGTGCAAATAAAGTTGTTGTTGTTGTTGTTGTTGTTGTTGTCACGAATAGTCAGTTATGTCCAGCCATTTTGTGCGATCCGAAGTGTAGTCTCCAGGCTCGCTCTGTTTGACTCCAAGTGAATAGTAGTGGTCAAGTGTTCCTGAGTGCTCTCCAAACAGTTTACGTCGGATATCAAGCGCATGCTGCTGAGAATGAAGAGCTGCGGTTATGTCTCCAACTTCATGTTGTGATTCCAAGTGAATAGTAACTGTCGGCTGTGCCCGAGTGTTCTTCTCCAAACAGTGTCAGACTGATGTCAAGTGAACGCTGTTTAGATTGGAGAGCGGAACTAAAGTCGCCTAACTTGTGCTGTGTTGCTCCGACAAAGTTGTGGCTATAAGCTGTTGTAGGGTGTTCTTCTCCAAACAGTTTCCGTCTGATGTTAAGCGCCCGCTAGGTTGACTGAAGAGCTGATGCAAAGTCTCCTTTGGCATATTGTGTTGCCCCAATTGAATGATAACTGTCAGCTATAGTCGAGTGCTCTTCTCCAAACTGTTCCAGTCTGATCTGCGCACCGGGCAGAGCCTATTATGTCTGGGCGTATTGTTATATCTGCCTAGTTCGATCATTAACTTATGATTACTAATACGTAATTTAGCTAATGTTCTCCTACCAGAAACTCTCCTAGTTAACACTAGATAATTGGAGGTAACATATTCGTTAAAATCTAAAGTTCTGTTGATGTCCACGTGAGTGAAATGCTTTGTCGCTTCATTGACAAGAAAGGTTACTAGTAGTTCGAGAGGTTGATCAAGCAAGGCACCGGCATTGAAGAAATAAAAAAACAGGTTTAATACATACAACGAGCTTCAGGGTAAGACTGACCGCTTCTAGTGCGAAAACATCGGATTTCTAGTGAATAATGAGTTCCGCATTCACAGTATCTTTCGTCGCAGAAGAACACAACTGCAACCATACTTTGCCAGATTCAATTTTAGGAACACTGAGGCAGCACTTACATACCTTGCACGATGATTCGACATGGACTCTAAACAGGCTGACAAACTTGAATCCCTCGGATGGAATGTATGGGCAACCGTCGTTATGTGTGTTCCTAATATTGGACAACAACAGAACAATGGAACGAAATGAGGCGTGTGAAATCGTCAGGCAATCAGCATAAAAAAATCTTAATTTGCGGAAAGAAATCAGGCAAAGGCTACAAATATCGATTTTTTTAATACGCGTGGAAACAATTTGAAAACGTTTGCCTAACGTTTTCAAATTGCAATCCGTTTCCATCTGCGCCATAATGCTAGTTAACAGTTTCAGTGCCCAATATAGCAATTTTTAATAAAATGGACTATTATTTCTAGGTTCTATCATCAGGCTGTGTAATTCCTGGGCCGTCCATAAATTTTTACCCTCTTTGGTTGAAGAAGTAGGCATACCTCAGTGGTAGAGCATTCGACGGCAGACTGAGGATCACGGTTGTCCCCTTTATTTATACTTTTGCGACTTTCTCGATGCAGTTCTTTTAAGACACGTCCATATTTCTTTGAGAAAAGTGAAATCATTCTAATTAGTTTAAACTTCTGCTAATCTTCATTTATTAGCTGCCTTTTCGTTGGAAATACAAAGAGCGGTCAGTCGTTCAGCATTTTATTGGCCTTTAACGATTATTTTTGCTGTAAGACCTTTCGTTTCGCCGTTCCTATAGAGCACAATGAATCAACTCAACTCTCGGAATTAGCCCAAACATGAGTCATAATCTGAGTCCAGTTCCTGAACTCTCTCTTCCGCGCGAGAGAGTTCAGGGACTGGACTAGAGTCATAAAAGATAATCGCAACTATGATTGATATAGACATTTTCATAATGAAGTGTTCCAGTCATGAAATGAATTATAAATGTGTAGAGCTGGCGGTTTGATTCTAATTTGTAACTCATACCAAGCACTGCTCCCGGGTTCGATTCCCGGCCAGTGCATTGAAATTTTTGCTTGCCTTTTGATTTGTTCCTTCTAATTCAAAAAAGTAAGCTCTTATTTGGTAGTAATGAAAAATAAAAAAAAAAACCCTTTTTTTCGGTTTCAGTTTTAGTTTTCCAAAACGAAAAATCAAAGGGATAAGGCCGTAGCTAAATCAACGAAAGTTGAAAAAAAAAAAAAAAACATGCGAAAATTAAATCAAAGGGGGCAACCGGGATTGAACCGGTGACCTCTCGATCTGCAGTCGAATGCTCTACCACTGAGCTATGCCCCCTTGGATAGAAACGTGGGGAAAAAATTGGTCGTTATAAGGGACAAGCAGTGTAATTATTAATATTTCATGTTTCCACTTAAACTCTTAATTTTAACTTGATATAAACCGCTCAGGAAGGTTTTATAAAGTCAGCATTATGCTAGAAACCACTTATTTTACACTTTTTAATCTCATTATCGAAGTCATGATTCATAGCATAAGACTTGAACAGTTGTTTGTGAGGTCTAAATAATATTCACTTGCTAAAAGTCACAGCCTTTATTGCATTTTGCGAAATATGGTATACGTATTTTGTTTTCATAATATATGCGTGTGTCTCTTACTTCGACATCTCAGTTCATAAAAAGTGAAGTTTGAACGGAACTCCAAGTATAATCTCTCTCTATTAAGCGGCAATCTATGTAGTGTTTTGACAACTCAGTTTGACTTACATAAGCTATGCAATTCTAATGATATTACTTTTCACGCCCTTTAAACCCAGTTGTCTTTTTTTCGAAGGCTTTGTTCTAAGAGCAGGTGCAAAACACCTATACACTAGCTTTACGATAACAGAAGATTGTGTTGTTTCAAAATCTACCTTTTTACCGAAAAATGTTCCGTCACACGTGGTTGAAGGGTTTAGAAATGAGTGGAAAACTTTTAATTAAAATTTTTTTGCCGAAAATATGTGATGGTTCATTCCATCCTGCTTATCATACTTACAGGGATTTTTGTGAGTTATTTTTTGACAAAACTGTTGTTTGACTAAGTGGTAGTTTTTTTGCACAAGATATCCGTCATTACAGATATGTGTCATCTATTAGGCCATTCTTACTCTATTGAGGCCATATAGAAAACAAATTGTCCAAAAATGTCACCTGTCCCTTTCCAGAGAGACAGACTATCAAGGTTTTGTAGTCACCGATAATCATAAGAGCTATGAAAACCGGATTTCTGGCATTTCAAAGGCCAGACCACGTTTCATGACTATTCTGTGTTATGTGCCCTGTTTCTTGTGTGGTCGTACGTGACGCGCACTTTTTCTCTGGCTTAAATTAGCACACCAAGATGATCTGTTCTAACACATTCACAAGACTCTTTTTTCAAGAAATATTCGCCAATAGCGCGAACACTGGGAATTATTCCAAAAAGTGGTCACGTGGTTATGAGGCCGTAACCGTAGGTCATGTTTCTTAAAATAGCAACGTCTTATCTGAAAAACCGCGGGCTCATTCAAGTCCAAAAAAATTCGGTGCGTGGTTTGCAGTTTACCCGTGAAAACCTTTGGAAATAAGGTATCTGTATATTCCACTTTTCAGAGATGCAATAGTCGCACGTTCAAATCCTTGCAATTTCAAACAAGGTTTTTCAGTTCATATCAACCCCAAGGGTATCAAATCGCCCGTCCATTTCTAAAATAAATGCCAGTCTAAGGCAGTGAACCTTGCGTGTGCTGGCAACAGGGGAATTGTTTAAAAAAATTTCATTTATTACAGATCTCCAAATCAATTGACATTCACAGAAGAATCGTTCGATCTCAGATAGGAGGATATTAAGAGCGATTTTGATTTACAGAGATTATTTAAACGTCATTTTTCTATTCACGGGAAAAAATTACTTTAACAGGTTGATGTGGCGTTTCGTGACGAATTTTGAACCAGATAAAAACGTTTATCTTTCTCAATACTAGGTGAACATTTAAATGAGGAAAGGACGAAATATTGTAACATTAATTATTGATAATTTTAAGTTCGTGAGCATTTTTTGCCACTGCTAGGCAATGAATAGAACATAATTGTGAATTGCCAACAGTGTTCAACAGCACATCATTTTTCAATTTGTATTAAAAGTTGCTTTAACAGAAGTTTATCAAACCGTCAGCGATCTTGACGTTGAAATCCTACCGGAAATTTGCCTAACGTCGTGGTTAAATAAAGGTTTATTATTATTATTAGATGCAATTTTAGGTACACTGTGGCAGCACTTACAAACCTCAGACGATGACTCGAGATGGACTCTAAACAGGCTGACAAACTTGAATCTCTCGGATGGAACATCTGGCCACCGTGTTTGATCAGCAGGGATTTGCTAAAGCAAAGACATTTAAGGGCGTAGAAGAGCACACTAGAAAGTCATCCTCGATTTATCCCATTTATAAACACTAAAATCTGAAACACAAAAGCGAAATGCCTGAGCGCTTTATCGATCAGTTTCACGTCATCGCGAAATGTAGCAACAAATTTGATTGCCTTATTAACGAAATACTGTACATTCACATGCTTAAATCAGCACTAAACGGCCAATCAGATTCCATCTAGGCCATGGTGTTTGTTTAGCCAGTTTATTGTAATTATGCTTATTTTGCAGTTTTTCTTGAGTTTTGCATGTAATTTACTATTCTCTTGAAAATGGCGTCATGACAAACACCAAACGTCGAATGATAAATCTTTCCTGTTTTTTTTTTACATAACGTTATTTGTGTTCCAAATATTGGACAACGACAGAACAAGGGGAAAGATTTCCGCAGAGGACCCTACATTAATTATGCATACAAATATTCCATATAATCCTTCACAGACGAACGGCAGTCATGAACAGAACGGGCTCCTTCTTCGTGTAGAAGCACAGAACACGTCACAATAGAATACTGCCTCGCAAACCTATTGTTTTTATTATATTCCTCGTTCTTTTGTCCTTTTGTTCTCTATTGTTATAGGTGAACTGTGTCTTCTACACGAAGTACGAGCCACAGAACAAGAGTTACAAAATTGTATGCATAATTAATGTAGGAAGGAAATGGAGCGCGTGGTATCGTCAGGCAATCTAAATAAAAATCTTGGGTATTCTGCAAACTTGTAAAACAACCACAACTACAGGTAAACAATATTGTTATTCGTTAGTATTGTTTTTTACAGTTATTTTTCTGCCATTTAGGAAGTCATCATCAGGTTGTGTAATTCTATGGCCTAGCTCAGTAGTAGCTCAGTAGTAGAGCATTCGACTGCACCGGTTCAAACCCAGTTGTCTCCGGGGGGGGGGGGGGGGGGGGGCACTCCCATACATGAGCTATATAGGTATGTGCCGCTGTGAAGGGTATGGTTTTCAAGCAGTTTAGTCTGGGATAGGGTATAGAAATCAGAGAGTTTTGGTCTGGAAAAGGGTAGCATTTGCCGGGAAACTGATCGGTGGTATGACGAAATAAGTCCAGAATAGGAATAGAAACTCAGAAGAGAAAGAGGCTTTCCTAAACGTTAATAAAAACATCGCGGCATCGTTGTTGACAGATGGTTTTCCATTAAAACACTGATAGTGATACAGTTCTAAAAAAATGCAAGTCTGGGATAGGGTAGGGATTTTCGGTGTCTAGTCTAGTATAGGGTTGCAAAAATCAGCTGAAAATGGTCTAGTGTAGGGTAAGGCCTTCAAATTCCCAGCGGCACACCCCCACCCAAAAATATACAGGGTGCCCCCCCGTTAAGCCTGGTTTTCACTAGCGAAGCAAGCACAAGCGCAAGCGCAATCACGCAAAAATGACAAATTTTGCCGGACCCTTGCGGCAAGCACAAGTACAAGCATCAAAATGCAATGAGCTTGTGCTTTTGCTTGCGTTGAAGCCGTTTTCATGGTGAAATAAGACCTGTTATCCTTGCGCTTGTGCTTGCGTCGCTAGTGAAAACCAGGCTTTAGTTTTACTTTGGAGACTTTCTCAATGTGGTCCATTTCAGTCACGTCCATTGTTCTTTTAAAAAAAGAAATAATTATAATTAATAAGTGATCACAAAACCAGTTCACTTAATATTTTATTAGTGGCCTTTTAATGGAAATAAAAGAAGCAGACTATTGGCTTTTTACGATTTTTTCCTATAAGACCTTTTTTTCCGCCGTTCCTGTAAGGCGCAATGAATCAATTTAACTCTCGGCGTAAACCCAAACATGGCTGAATGACAGAGCCATTCAATACGGGAACTGTGATTGATATAGGTATTTCTATCATGAAAATGTTTTCCAATCATGGAAATGTGTAGAGAGACAGTGCTAAATCTTTTAAAATTGTATTTCATATTTGCTAGACTAACAAGCACTGGTGGTTCAGTGGTAGAATTCTCGCCTGCCACGCGGGAGGCCCGGGTTCGATTCCCGGCCAGTGCAATCCATTTGCTAAAATTTTTATTTTTTAGTTTAATTGGCTGTTTTTCGGTCGAAAAAGTGTGCATTGGCTCCTCTTCAAGGCGTAACACATCCTCGGAGACCCAGGGGCAGTTAGTGGGGGCAACGGGCAGCTTATCGGGACAACGGGATTTTCGGGCGAAAGTTTACAACATAGAGCGTAACAACCCCTGGGCACTTTGTCTTACCGAACCAGTTCCAGAAGCGTTTGAACTCCTTCCTCCTGATTGGCCACAAAAATATTTTTGTGGCCAATCAGCGACGAGGACCGGCCAGGAGACTCTGATGTCTTCTTACACGAAGTTGTTTTCCTCATAGACTCGTCGTGGATGCTCTGCCCATCAATCGGATGCCATTACATGGAGAGTCTAAGAAAAAAATAAGCCTTAGACGACTGCCAGTTCTACACTGTTAGTTGCGCGCTTTTTAATAGTTATTCGAGTAAACAACAATTCTTATATTTTTCTCGGTCGTTGCCCGACTTCTGGAACTTGCCACGGTCTGGGTACTTCACTGCACGGGCCACGCGTTAGCGAAGATATCGCTGTCGTCACCTATTGTTATTTTGTTGCCAGCTTGACAGTTAAAACAAAGGGTTTTTATTTAATTTGTTGGATATTTAAATAACAAAAAGAAAACTTATAAACAAGAGGTGCTCGCGTATAGCTTTAAAAACTTTTGGTTTCCTTGCGCTATGCTACATTTAACAAGTGACCATTTAACATATTCCCAGGCCTCGCTGTTTTGTTTTTGTTTTGCTTTTTTATCTGAGACCCACGTAGTATCATCTGATGGACGGGCTTAACAACAACGACGAGTCTATGAGGAAAACAACTTCGTGTAAGAAGACGTCAGAGTCGCTCTTCTGGTCAATCTCGCTGATTGGCCACAAAAATATTTTTGTGGCCAATCAAGAGGAAGGAGTTCAAACGCTTCTGGAACTGGTTCGGTAAGACAAAGTGCCCAGGGGCTGTTACGCTCTATGTTGTAAACTTTCGCCCGAAAATCCCGTTGTCCCGATAAGCTGCACGTCGCCCCCACTAACTGCCCCTGGGTCTCCGAGGATGGGCGTAACAAAAATTTTCCTTATGTCTGGAAATAAGTCTGCCTACTTTGTCCAAGAAGTCTTCAATTCACGATTTGCCAAATAAAACGGAAATGAAACCAATTATTCTGAATCATTCTTTTCAACGCGCATCATTTATCAGGACTAATATATAACTGACGACTAACTACTTTTCACTAGTCTTGAAAACAAAAAGACTGCGTTATAACAAAGTTAGAAAAAAAAGCTGAGAAACTTATGAAATAAAACTAAAGGGGGCAACCGGGATTGAACCGGTGACCTCTCGATCTGCAGTCGAATGCTCTACCACTGAGCTATGCCCCCTTACATAGCAAAATATAGCTAAATTTAAATAGTAATCAGTTACAAGCAGTGTTATAATTAATATTTAATATTTCATCTTTCCTCTTATTTTGTTATCTTAAATTACTGCTCTTTTATAGGCTTTTGTGACTACTGAGACACACGAAAGCGGTCTATTATACAATTACATTTAATCTTTAATATTAATCCCCAATATTTCTTATTTCTCTAAATTTTACTAATCCTTTGAGAAAACTATCTACTCCCAAACATCCCCCAAAATCACCCCCCCCCCCCCAAAAAAAAACAAAAACAAACAAACAAAACATCGCAAAACATCGATTCGTTTACCAACTTAAGCGGTGGATAAACGACCTTCAGGTGTACCCTCGCCTTAAGCAACTGGAAGTATTTCTACTCCTCTCCGCTGAATGGGATGCTAGTTCATTGCAGGTTTCCCTCCGGCATTGATTCGCAGGGCTCGTTTTCACCTGGTGGAGAGAGGCACTATGAGAGTAGTGTCTTGCCCAAGAACACAACACAGTTACCCGTCTTACCCCAGCGCGCTAAGGGACGGACCATTATTTTCTTGGAGGGGGGGAGGGGGGGGGGGATGAACAATTTTCCTCTGCAAACTTTTTTTTTAGTTTATGCACCTCTGCAAACATTTTTTTTCGAAATTCTTACTATGTTTTGTTATACATATCGTGTTTGCAAACAATTTATTTTGTCTTTCCAGGCCCTGAAAACAATTTTTTTTCAATATTTTTCATTCCCCCCCCCCCTCCAAAAAAATAATGGTCCGTCCCTAACCGTTAGGCCACCGCGTCTCCCCTATCCCGGAAGAACATGACATCAATTGAGATCTAACCCATAGAGGCATGCATTGCTACCTTGAAGATCTGTTGACTGTGTGCTATTCTGTGATCTGCCGGCATGCTTTCCTCCGAAAGTTCTCGAGTACAGCTGTTTGTTTTCATTTATTAATTTGCTGAACTGCCTCTCATATACATAAACAGAGATCTCTCTCTCTATAAACAGAGATTCATAGTCGGAAAGTAGTCATTCTCCACAGTACTCGACCTTCGAACTTTCACAAACAACACAATATATAGTTCTATATATGCTTTATGTTCTCATTTACAGTAGAACCCCGGTAACTCGAACTCGGATAACTCGAACAACCCCGCTAACTCGAACAAACTTCCATTTCCCTTGGATTTGAACCCACCTTTTTACCTTATTCAATCGACCCCGATAACTCAAAACCCCGCTAACTCGAACTGTTTTTCGTTTCCCTACAGAGTTCGAGTTACCGGGGTTCTACTGTATATTTATATAATAACCTGAATTCTACGCGCATTTTGATTGGTTCTTACTTATGATCTATTAGAGTACAGACGCATAGATGACGTCACGCGGTGGTGTGACTCGCGCGCGTGATCAGAGTTCATAGTCCAAATCAGAGTTTTATTATATAAAACGGCTAGATTCAATTTTGCCGTGCGTCTGTTCAGTTATAGATCACAGAAGACGTCAAAATGTGGTAAGAACAACAGTGACCCACCCGCCTAGCAGCTCGTGGGCCACTTTTTTTGTTCTTACCACATTTTGACGTCATCTGTGATCTATAACTGAACAGACGCACGGCAAAATGGAATCTATTTGTTAAATATATATGCTTA